>NW_027069701.1:105507-201028 GCF_002906115.3 Quercus suber | reverse complement strand
TCCACAATCCCATTCTGTTGAGGTGTCTTGGGTGATGAGAACTCTTGGTGAGTGCCTTGATTATTGCAGAAAGTAGCCAGCTTGGTATTCTCAAATTCTCTTCCATGATCACTTCTGATTCTGGCTATCACAGCATCTTTCTCAACCTGCAATTTCTTGCATAGATGAATCATCTTCTCAGGAGCCTCAGCTTTATCTTTCAAAAGCATAACCCAAGTATATCTAGTAAAGTCGTCCACAACAACTAGAATATACTTCTTTCCACCCAAACTTTGAACTCTGGTAGGACCCATGAGATCAATGTGTATAACTCTAAAGGTCTTGAAGTTTGAACACTAGTCACAGACGATGCTTGGATTTTACTTGTTTACCTATCTGACATGGTCCACAAATGCACTTATCAATCTTCTCAAATTTAGGTAAACCGATAACTGCCTCACACTTGGAAATCTTCTCTAATTGCTTATGACTGGCATGCCCCAACCGTTGATGCCATAAATCAACTTGATCAATCTTTGCACTAAAGCATTTGTTGTTTACACTTGGTGTTATGCCATAACAGTTGTCAGCTGTCCTTACACCAACACACATACAGTCACCTCCTCCATCAAGTATTCACATTCATACTTGGTGAAAAGAACATTTAATCCATTGTCGAAATCTGACTTATGCTGAGTAAATGCCCCAATCTTCATCTAAAGAGACTCTACAAATTCCTCTACTCTCTTCCTCTCCATTGTCATACCCTTGAGAGGTTATTTACCAAACCCTTATCTCACCACACCCACGTCTGTGAGAAGGTCAATTTGGTGCTTAGGGAAGCAGTTTGGGAAGGAACCAATATACATTGGTTGATGCTATGGTCAAGTAGCGGAATCCGGCAAGCTAAAGAAGAAATAGGTTCGGCGTAACCTCGTTGGAGCAAAAAGCTTGGAGGGCTTAGGTACTTGGGTAGATTAGGCTTGGAGGGTCTTCTGCTGTTCATGTATCCTAACTATATTCTTTAGTAGATTTTATCACCGCTTGGAGGGCGGCGGAGAGGTTTTACGCTGAGGACTTCGATTTCCTCTTCGATAACACATCGTGTGTTGTCCGCGTGTTTGCATCTCTCTTTCCTTTATCTTTGCCTTATATTTACTGCTGTGGATGTGTTTATATTTGGCTTAGATTTTTTTATCAATTATGTTATAAACTTGTTATCATATTCCGCACATTAATTGTTTGATATATAGCTTGAATTGGTATTTTTGTATCTGGGGGTCTAAACGTTCAAGGGTGTTTCATACCCATATTGAACTTTCAATTCTTCTTGTCTGCTTTTTTCAAATTGACAATTTCAACATTGTGAACGAAAATAAGATCATCACTATACTTATGCTACTATAATTCTTGAATAGGAATGGATTTATAAGTTTAAAGTTGGTTTACATCGTGTGACCACTGGTCATGGAGGAATCCATTCAGCCTTGTAGTAATAAGTGCAACCAAATATCCAATAATGAAAACCCAATTTGCACTTTGAGATATTTCATCAATATAAAAGTAACATTCTAGGCAACAAAAATCCAGACACAAAAAAAATATTACAATTTGATACAAACCAAGACAAAAATATTATATTACTCATTGAAATGTCTTAAAAAGACACAAATAGATTATCTACTATATGAAAAAAATCATTAATGTAAGCATATATCATATACATTTAAAAAAAAAATTGAAAATCTTCAAGACAAAGTAAGCCTTGAGAGTTGAGTCATATTTATTTCATTTTTTTTGGGTCAATGATAGATTGCTAACCTTGCTATAAAAGATAGATAGAATCAAAAAAAAAAAAAAAAAAATTAAGTCATAATAGGTCACAATCTGAATGACCCCTTGTGATTAACCCTAATTAATTAATTTAGCCAAGTAATTAATTAATCAATTAATCATGCAATTTTATGGAAGCACAAACAAATCACCAAAAAACTAAATATGCAGCGGAAATTAAATAACACGGTGATTTATTTACGAATGGGGAAAACCCTAACGGCAAAAACCCCACCGGGTGATTTTCAGGTCACCACTCCCGAAACTCCACTATTATCAAATCAAGCGGTTACAAGTAAAGGAATCCCAAGTACCTTACCAACCTACAGTTGAACCCTTACCCCAATACCCAATTGGACTTGATCTGTAGTGACAGTCTCCACCTTTGATGCACGGCTCCCAGGTACGTGACTAACCAATGCGCGGATCCAAGTACGCAACTTTAGAACACCAACTGAGGAAGAATGGTTGGCTGCAAAGTTCTTCAGTTCATCCTTTATGATGAATAGCAGGAAGATGCTTGGTTACAAAACCCTATGGTGCAAATACACAGCAACTTCTTGATGGAAGATGAACTAGGTCAAGAACTTCGTCTGTTGATCACAATTTGCTTGAACAGAGATTGCTCAATGATAATGCAACTTGTGTCACCTTTGACGGCTCTTAAAATAATCATTTTATATGTTTAGGGTTAGAAGAAAAAAATGCCCAAAAACATATTCACGGATCCCAAGAAAATCAGATTGGAAATCTAAAATTTTAAATCTCGATAGATAGCAGGTGTCGAGGTAGCTGTCGAGCAGGTGTCGAGCTTTAAAAACTTTGCACTTCAGCTTGCTTTCTCTTGGACAGACTTGATGACTTCAACACTTGACCTTAAAACATTGTTTCTTGAAATATTAAAAACACCTAGAACTACCCAATTACAAGTAGAGTGCGTTTTGTCAAAGGATTAGCCAATTTACATAAATAAGTGACATATGTTCTTAAACAAGTTAAAACATATATGTCCTAACAAGTCATATGGAATTACCCCTCCATGTGCAAGAGCAATGGCCGTGATAGTTGCAGTTGACTACATATATGAGACAAATAACTTTTCATTAAGCATCCATCAAGGTTTACAAAAAATTCATGAAATTTCATTCAACATGAAGCTAGAACCATCCAAAATTACAATGAAAGAAGCCCACAACTCAGAGATAAACAGTTGTACAGAAACCCTAATTACTTTGTCTTGATAAAAATCTTTCATTAAGATCAAGCCATATAACACCAAGGGCTAGCTGATGTGTAGAGAGCAAATTTTAATAACGTAAAAACAGATTTTATCAATGCAGAAAAACAAATTCGATTATTGAGAAATTTAAATATGAAAAAGTATTCAGATTTGGCTTTTAAATTTAAAAAACATGATTTCCCTAGGTGTTTTATGAGAAAATAGTGAACAATTTTTTAAATAGTGAACAAAGAATAATTTACACAGAAAAGAGAGTGAACAATTTTTTAAATAATGCTGAACAGAAAATAATTTTATGCAGAATACTAGAAATAGTTTATGCAGAAAATAGTGAAAAATTTTCATGAGAAAACAGTTAACAGTTTTACTTAATGAACAGTTCTACATTCAACTAATTCGAACTTTTTTTACAAATTCAAAATTTTCAAGTTATTTACCGTTAGGTGATTTATACGAATCATTCATTTTTCCTAAGGATACAATTATATCCTAATCAACCGACTTTATCGAGCAAGATTACTTTTTTTAGGCCAAGAGGTTGATAGTGATCTCTCGAATCAAATTATTGGTCTTATGGTATATCTCAGTCTAGAGGATGATAGCAAAGATCTGTATTTGTTTATAAACTCTCTCGGGGGGTGGGTAATACCCGGAGTAGCTATTTATGATACTATGCAATTTGTACAACCAGATGTACAGACAATATGCATGGGATTGGCCGCTTCAATAGGATCTTTTCTTCTGGTTGGAGGAGAAATTACCAAACGTCTAGCATTCCCTCATGCTCGGTGCCAATGAGTTTTGTAGTTGAGAGAAAAACGAAGACTATGCCTTCGCCATATGAAATATGACTATTAAGTAATAATAGCATGGCATTTTGAATTCGATATGAGAAACCTTTTTTTTTTCAAAAATCAATCATTAGATTATATATCAAATGAATAGTATGAGACAAAGGGCATTTTTGATTTTATCTGATTTATCGAAAGCCTATTGCAACGTCACGAACTTTTTTGTTTTCACACCAAAGGGATAATAACAATATTTATCTTAGGAAAGAATACAAAAAAAAAAAAAAAAAAAAAAAAAAAAAAAAAAAAAAAATCTCTCAATGTCCATCTCCTTCTCATCTTTGTGTTGCAAGCTTTATTTTTTCCTCCTTCTCTATCTCTGGATCACAAGCATCGGTGTTAAAAAATTGAAAAGGAAGCGTAAAGAAAGTCACATATTAAAACCTGATTTCCTTAGCCCTAATTTTGAATCCAAATCTAGAACCAAATTGGGAAAATTGAATGCATATAATAGATCTAATTTACCTAAAAAAATCAAAAAAAGAATAGAACCCATCAGAGGCGTTGTTTGTGGGCGAGGGGACTTTTTTCATTCTTGACGCTGAAGTCGGTATCATCTTCCTTCTTCTGCTTCTTTCCCTAGTAAAATCCAAATGGCGAATGAACTCTGATCTTAGTGAGAGAAACAGAGAGGCGTTCTATCAGAAACAAAGAGGCGGTCTCTTCTTTCTCCGTGTCCTAGGGTCGCCTCTCTCTTTTTTTGTTTCTTTCTTCATGTCTTCATAGCCTCTCTATCTCTGCCTCTCTATTTCTTTGTCTCTCTTTTCTCTCGATCTCTCTCTCGTTTCTCTGTGTAGTAATGTTTCTTTTTTTTTTTCTTTTTTTTTTTAAGCGGTTAGTTTCCTTTTATACCAAGAGGCTCCAAACAGTGTTTTAACATAGTCAACCGGGCAAAATGGCCAAATACCACTTTTTTTAAAAAAAATTTTAGCAAAAAAATATACTGTTTTGGAAATAAATAGCAAAGTACCACTTTTTCTAGAACTCGAGTTTCAGAAACTCGAGTTCCTATCAATTCTGCCACCGTGGCATTGCTGAGCTGGAATTTGTGCGATTAAAAAAATTATATGGTACTCGAGCTTGGTAAACTCGAGTTCCATGCAACACAATACTTGAGTATACTAGGCTCGAGTACGTTTTATAAATAAAATGGAGGAAAAAAAATTACACGGTACTCAAGCTTACCAAACTCGAGTACTATGTAAATTTTTTTTTTTTTTTTAGGATAATCAACAAATAAACATAAAGGTAAAAATAAGTGGCTTTTTTTATGTTTTTATTTATTTAAACAGAAGCATTGTAAAATATAGAGATTTTAATTTCAAAATGTGAATTTAATTTCTACATTAATTAAAATTGTTCATTGTTTTCTCATAAAAATTGTTCACTATTTTTTGTATAAACTATTTCTACGATTTTGCATAAAATTATTTTCTGTTCAGCATTATTTAAGAAATTGTTCACTCTCGTTTTTGCATAAATTATTTTTTGTTTACTGTTTAAAAAATTGTTCACTGTTTTATCATAAAACACCTAGTGAAATCGTGTTTTCTAAATTTAAACGCCAAATCTGAATGTTTTCTCATGTTTGAATTTCACAATAATCGAATATATTTTTCTGCATTGATAAAATCTGTTTCTTCATTAATAAAATTTTCTTCTATGTACATCATATTTACTGTATATTTTAATCTACTTACTGCATTCATAAAATCTGTTTTTTGCATTAATTAAAACTGTTCACTGTTTTCTCATAAAAATTGTTCACTGTTTTCTGCATAAACTATTTTTAGTATTCTGCATAAAATTATTTTCTGTTTAGCATTATTTAGATAATTGTTCACTCTCTTTTATGCGTATATTATTTTCTGTTCACTATTTAAAAAATTGTTCTCTGTTTTCTCATAAAACACCTAGTGAAATCGTGTTTTCTAAATTTAAAAGCCAAATCTGAATGCTTTTTCATGTTTAAATTTCACATTAATCGAATTTGTTTTTTTGCATTAATAAAATCTGTTTCTACGTAAATAAAATTTGCTCTCTACACATCATGTTTACTATATATTTGAAGCTGCTTACCACATTCATAAAATCTATTTTTCGCATTAATTAAAACTGTTTACTGTTTTCTCATAAAAATTATTCACTGTTTTCTACATAAACTGTTTTTAGCATTGGTGCAGTTATTGCACTTAAATAGTTTTGTGTTTTTTTTAAATATGTAACCATATGAATAATGGACAAACTCCATGAAAGAAAAGTGAAACAAAACTTTGTACTAANTCAGATATATTGGGTCACATGGAATTTCCCCATTCTCTCCCTTGATCGAGATATCCCCTCTTTCGCCCAAGAAGATTGATTGAATTATCAAAAGTTTGGAGTGTGAAATACAATATAATCCTATTTATTTTTTGTAGGGGTATCAGATTAATATTATCAATTAGAATAATTTATGGTTGGCTTGACTGAACCAAAAAAATGAAGAATCCAGGCTCCGTTTAGAAAAAACCCAATTGGTAATATATCTAAGATTATTACTTTTATAATATTCTATTTATAAACAGGAGCGATCTCAAACTGTTTAATCAATCGAGTAATATAATGAATACATTTAATATAATGAATACATTGAATATTTAGTGGAAGACATGAAATAAATGAAATTGAAAAATAAAAAAAGCCATAGCAAAAAGACGTGGTATTGGGACATTTGCCCTATATGTGCAAATACAAATCGGGCCTATCTTTATTCGGAGTAGAGCATAAACCTAAAAAAATTGAAAAAGCCCATTCAGGAACAAGAAAATGGCATCGTTATTTGGATTCGATCTCGATGAAACAATACATCAATGAGAAGTTCATTCGATAAGTTTAGTAAATATATATATATATATATATATATATATATATATATATATATTTTATTTATATATAGGTAAAGTAAACAGGCCAAAACAAATCCTTCTTGAAAAATGGAAGAAAAAAAGCCCTTTGTTAGAAGTTAGAAAGAGCCCCCTATGAAAATAAAAAAGAATGAGGGCTGCAATCTACACATTGATTCTTTTTTTTTTGCGCGATCTTTGGTAAACCGTATGCATCAAAAGGTGCGCGTATGGTTCCTAAGGATACAATTATATCCTAATCAACCGACTTTATCGAGCAAGATTACTTTTTTTAGGCCAAGAGGTTGATAGTGATCTCTCGAATCAAATTATTGGTCTTATGGTATATCTCAGTCTAGAGGATGATAGCAAAGATCTGTATTTGTTTATAAACTCTCTCGGGGGGTGGGTAATACCCGGAGTAGCTATTTATGATACTATGCAATTTGTACAACCAGATGTACAGACAATATGCATGGGATTGGCCGCTTCAATAGGATCTTTTCTTCTGGTTGGAGGAGAAATTACCAAACGTCTAGCATTCCCTCATGCTCGGTGCCAATGAGTTTTGTAGTTGAGAGAAAAACGAAGACTATGCCTTCGCCATATGAAATATGACTATTAAGTAATAATAGCATGGCATTTTGAATTCGATATGAGAAACCTTTTTTTTTTCAAAAATCAATCATGATTACAAGTCACACTATATGTCAACCCACGATGCATCTAACACTGGTAAGTTTTTCTTTTTTTCATTCTTTCTTAGATCTGGGTATGGGAATGAAATATGAATTAGTTTTGAGAAATTTGGTTGTATTGATTTTTATTTAGGTATTTGGGTAACATTAGGTTTTGATTTGATTTTTTGAAATTTGGGGTTATATATGATTTAGGTTTGGAGAGGGCAAAAACAGAGACATAAGAGAGAAGGAGAGAGTTCTTCGTTCGCATTTATTTTTTCAATTTCTTGGGTTTTGTTTTGTCGATTATTGTTTTTTTGGTTAGAATTTTGTTCCTGTTTGGCAGTTTTTTTTTTCTTCGTTTGCCACTGAAATTAATTTCTGAATTGTTTTTTTCTTTTTCTTCTGTTTCTCCCTCCAGTTGCAGAATACCGTTTCCCTGTGCCAGATAAAGACATCGGGACTTCTACAATAAGAGAATTAAAAGGTACAGTTGGATTTTAATTTCTTTGGTTCTTGCTAGAATTAAGATTCTTAATGAATGCAAATATTGAAGTTTTCTCTTTACATTTGAACTCACATGACTCAATTTGGATTGTGACTTATCATGTTTAAATAAGAAAAAATAAATTTTGAATTGTAACGTAATTAATATTTGCATTCATTGTTACTATTTGTCTTTTACTATATGTTTGTTTGATGTTTTTGAGTTACTATCAAATTCTTGAGTGAATATTTGTGGTCCATTGGTATGTTGGTGAGACCCAATAGTTGTGTTTTTTAAAGCAATAGGAATTGAATAACACAATCCAAAAAAATTTAGAAGAGTCATGAAAGTTGGTACTAAAGACAAAGAAAAAAAAGGAAAATCAAAATGTTAAATTCTGAAGCTTTTGTAATTACTCATTTGAAGTTCAAACCAGATTCAAAAAATTGGTTTGTGGTTTATAGCATTTCTATTTTTACTGATTATGTGCTTCCCTGTACCCGTTTTTTAAATTTTGGTTTGTGTTGTCTTTCATTCCAGTTTTCTGTATTTATGGATTTCTTTGTTTTTTGCTAGCTTTGAAACAATATTTTACTAGATTTGGATCCATACTACTAGACTTATTGTTAGTTACTTAAAGTTCAGTGGTGTATAAAAGTACACGCATTTGAAACTTTTGATTAAATAAGTAAAAGGACATGAATGTTGCCTAAGAAGGGTTAGCAAGAAAAATGATAATTATGTCAGTTGAATAATCCCAATTATTTTCTATCTCTATCATTGTTGGGCATGGAAAACACAGATTGACTATGCTTCCAACAATCTCCACTTTCACTGGTACCTTCAACCTCTCTCTCTTAAGGATTTTCCATTTTCTATTTTTGTTTTTTTCAAATCAATTTTTCCTTGGTTTCTCAATTCCCATCAAACTATTCGAAGAAAGGCTTGAACTAAAGTTTTGGTCAATTGTTTCTTAATTCTAATTTTAGTTTAAGGTGAGTGGAAGCATGAAGGCAAGCAGATGTAGAAGTTGTCCGGGAAGCCAGACGTAAGATAAAGCTTATGAGATAAAGCATCATGACAAGCATTAGGCCATTGTGATTGAACAAATATGAGGTAATGTTTAGTACTGTGTAGTGCCATGTTATTGAGATATCTATGACTGCATCAGAATTGTGTTTTCTCATGTAATCTTGATGTTATGAGTCTGATGTTGCACTTTAGATCCTCTCTATGATCATCAATGCCTGCTTAATATGGGTCCAGCTGTCAATGGTGGTTAAAATTGTTTGCCAATTGTAATGTTCATTTTTACTAAGGTTGCATGCTTTTTCTAAGGATAGGGTTACCAATGTTGTTAGTGCTCAAATGTAAGACTCAAGTAATATTCCTTTTTCCTTTTCCTACAAACAGAGCGGGAATTGATATGGTTGCTTGGAGTTTAAAGTGTTTCTTTTGATTTTGGATTTTTATTTTTTGAGGATAGCTGAATTTAAGTTTGATTTTTCCTTTTATTTTATATTTGGGTGGAAAATGTAATTGGGCTATTTGTGTGCCTTTTTCCTTCTATATCACATAAGAATTACACATTGTTTTGAAATTCATAAGTGTATATTTGTCACATAAAATAGAGTCTCATTTTCCCTTTTCCTTTTCCCTTTTTCTTTTTAATTTCGGTGAGATGAAATTTTAAGATTAAGCTGCTCACAATGGGTGGAATTATTTTGAATTGTAGTTTCATTTTAATCTTTGATTAAAGGTGCTTTGGAAGTGATAGTTTATGGTAACATGTAATCTCTCTCTTCATTCAAGTTAGTCACTGTTCTGACTTCTGATGCTTAAAGAGATTATTTGTACATTTCTCAATCTCCACATCAGACACTCCTCTTTTTTAGAGAGTATATCTCACTAATTTCTTTCATTATTATATTCTGTTATGGAGTATAAATTCAAGTGAAAAACCACATTGCATTGCTAACCCGCGCAATGCACGGAATAGTTAGCAAATGTTAAATAAATAAAAAAAGTAAAGAAACATCTACGAAAATTAACAATATCAAAATTTTATTTATATATATATATATATATATATCAAATAGAATGACAGCCAGTGCAAAGTTCCAAACCCAATGATTTATCAAAGTTTGTGCACAAACTCAATTATACAGATACACAACTTAGGTTGGAAGAATTAAGCAAAAGTGAGGATATAAGGATCAATGGCCATGGAATATAAAAATATATACAGTTGAGATGGGAAACAACAAAGGCGAATTCATTCCACTTTTTTCTTTTGGGTTTGATTCTTTATTTATTTAATTTCATTAATTAGTAGTGCAGATTTTACAACTAGAAGTGAAATTTAAGAATACTATGCCACATGTTTAGTGGGGTGATTGATTTTCTCTATTTGGTAAACCAAATTTGGTTCAACAGTTGGAGTTCAATTCTATTTTGATTGTTTGTTATTATTTTAGATTGAAAAGGTAGAAATTGTATTATCATCAAAAAGAGAAGTATGAAAAGTATAACGTGGGTTCCTGTCGGACATGATCCAAGCCAACACAGTGGCTTAGGCTCTAGGAAAAAAAAAATATAGGGAAAGAGGCAATATAACTATCATAGATTTGACCACTAAGTCCCAAAAGCCTATAGTGTTAAATACCCACAGAAAGCCTCTAGTAGTCATCAAACAGTGTTGTTTCAATTGTTTATTAATGGATTGCCTTCAATGTGTTTGATTATAGTTGTGAATAACTCTCACACTACTCTGTTTCAAATTAAATCGTCTTGAAGCAACCAAGGTTTAGAAGATGGGACACTTCAAGTCTTGAAGGATGGGGTTTCAACTTATTCAAAGGTGATGCAAGTGCAAGGAATTGGTGAAGGAAGGTACTGCTATTGCTAATGTTTCTTCATACATTTAGATTGCTGTTCCATTCCTCAATATATTTGTCTCTTTCAGTATTTGTTGTCAATGTTGATCTTAAGGTTAGCAGTTGTGGTTTTTGAAATAAAGTGACTCTATGAGACCTTTAGTTGGTATTTTAGGCATCTTGAATACTTATATTACAGGATTTTTTACCTCAAGGTTAGCCGTTGTGGTTTTAGAATAAAATATCTCTATAAGTCCTTCAGTTGGTATTTGTTGGCCATCTTGACATCAATGCAATACTTAGCTTAAAGGAATTTTTAATGTCTATATTACTATATATGCATTGTTGTTGGTGTCCTGCCCTATCATGGTTGATGATAAAAATAATGATTGGCTCTAGCACCCAGTAAAGGCAGATGGGCATAATCTGTTTTGACCTTGGTAAAATTATTGATTAATCTAATTAGATACTTCCCAAAAATTCTTAGCATCAAAAGCCAAGGAATCAATGCCTTTTCACAAAAACCAGTTGAACCAGCTCTCTCTCTACTTGATGATTTTTTAAGGTAGAACAAACATGCTGGTCCAATATATGTGAATACCAAACAACAAATGACGAAACATTGGATGTCCATAAATTGATTCTCACCAAAATCTTATCTATTATAGGGCTGCAACTTATCGCCCATAGCTTCAAACAATTTGATAAACTGGAATTGGTTTGTTATCCATTTATGCTTTTGACAATATTTGATTCATGATAATTATAGCTACTTAAGTTTACTAAATTTCTATTTTAGGATTTTATAAAGTTACAAGAAAGGTTAATTTTAGAGATACCTCAAGCCAAATAGCAACAAAATTTGCTTTCGGAATGTTTAATTGATTTCTCTCTCTCTCCATGAGATATAAACATTTTTATGTATTTTCCTTCTTTTGTACATGTTTATGACACAAGTTGTTATCCTCTAGGTAGAGGAAAGTGATGTACTTTATGGAATGTTAATTTATGGTTCAAAACTTTGGTAGTTAGGAGGACTAGAAAAACTTTATTTTATTTTTTTGTCTGCAATATTATAGATCCATATTTCAAAATTTCTTTTCCTTAAATCAATGGTTGTGTTGTAATTTTTAACTAAATTATTTGATCCATGAAATTTATGACTATTTATGTTTTCTATGTTGGTGTTTTAGCTTTGCTTGAACTTGCAAGAAGCATAATTTCAAATATATCTGAGGGCTTAAGCCAAGGGTTCGCATCTAAAAGATATAATTTTTTTTTCCTCCCTGTGGGATGTAAATGATCACATAATAACTTCTAAAGCGGAATATAGACTTTACAAGTCTATTTGCTCAGTGCTATACACCTTAAGTGAACAAATATTGGTTGCCTTAGTATAAATTTTAAGTCGAAAAGAAAAAAGGTGTTCTGCATATACGTAATAAATTAGATAGTTAATTTTCTATTATATATATGAGGAAATAATCTCATTTTAATATATATATATATATATATATATTGGAACTTTAATGTTTAATGTTACAAACTTCTTCATCTCTACCAAAGCCCCCAACTCCTTAAAGTTTGCAACAGTTTCTATTCATATGAATTAAATATTCTATACACTATCTAAAAAAGAAATTTTGAGCCCATTAATGATGATTATCATTTCTTAAGCATTCATTTATATATGTCAAATTTTGAGAATAGTATAAATTATTAAGTAATCAAATTTAGACTAGCAAAATAAACCAATTCCATTTCTTATGAAGTTAGTTCCTTTTGTATAAATTTCGATTCTTTCATAGTGAATTCTGTTTTGCCTTGAGGATAGGTGGGTTAAATCCTCCCCAGGTTTTTTACCGATTTGGTTTTCCTGGGTGATCATATCTTGTGTTATTTATTATTCCGCTGTTTTATATTTTTGATATGATTGTATGTTTATGATAACCTAGAATTGCATAATTTGACTATGTTAATCACTTGGCTAATTAACTGGGTTAATCCAATTGTTGTTTTAAGGGGTCTAAATTTCTAACAAGTGGTATCAGAGCAAGTAGCTCTTCTGTTTTAGATCTTTTGATCTAAGAGCTGATCCTTGACCCCTGTTGTCATGGATAATTTGAAGTGTCTTTCTGATCATGTTTTTGCTTATGCTTCTGCTGATTTTATTGATGCCTATGATGTTTTGAATAAAAAGGACACTATTGTTTCTGTTGATTTTTTTGATGCTTTTGAAACTCTTCGTAAGGAATTATCTAAATCTTTGAAAAATTCTAAGAAATTCAAGGAAGAGTTAAAATTGGCTAATCTTGAAAAAGAGGAATTGATTGTGAGATTGGATTAGTCTAATAAAAAGAATGAATTTTTGAGAAATCAAATTTCCTCTCAAGATGAGAAGATGAAAAGCTTGGAACAAGAGTTAGCTGAATCTAAAGCTAAGATTGAAAATTTGACTAGTACCAAGCCTGCTGTTGACAACAGAAATGTTTCTATTTCTCTTAAGCCTAAAACTGAGGAAGTTTATATCCCTCCTTTCAAGAGGAATAATAAAGAGAAGGCTTATTTTGCTAGGTTAGATAAAGGTAAAAATTCTGATGTAGACGCTGAAGTTTCTAAACTTAAGTCTAAACCTACTGTTAGAGAGCATAATAAATCTATTTTTGTGCCTACTTGTCACTTTTGTGGTGTTGTTGGTCATATTAGACCAAATTGTTCTTTGTTGAGGCAAAAACCAAAATCTGATACTAGATTTGCTGTTAGGAATACTGATGTTCCTAAATTTGTTCCTGTTTGCCACTTTTGTGGTGTCTGTGGTCACATTCGTCCTAATTGTCATAAATTGAAATTTAAGCATTCTGTGTTTCAATCTAGGATATGTGATGATATTTCTCCTGCCATAAGTCCATATAAATTGTTTCATATTCTTTTGAAAAATTTGAACTTGTTGGCTTGTGAAAGGAATTTGCAGGATTTCAGTCTTTCTCAGAAGATTGGTGTAATTCTTCAAATATACTCTACTTCTCATAGATTTTCACCTACAAAGCCGAATACTCGTGCTAAGTGGGTGAGAAAAGATTCTCCAAGGTGAGTGTTGCTAACTTGTGGACATGTTTTGTTTTTGTTTTGTTTTTGTTTTTGGTTGTTTTGTTTTTTAGGTTGTTTTTATTTTTTTAAAAAAAATCCAAAAACATTGAAAATTTTCAAAAAGACAAAAATATTTTATTTTGTGTCTTGTTTTATTGTTCTTGAGGATTACA
This sequence comes from Quercus suber, assembly GCF_002906115.3. Taxonomy (NCBI): domain Eukaryota; kingdom Viridiplantae; phylum Streptophyta; class Magnoliopsida; order Fagales; family Fagaceae; genus Quercus; species Quercus suber. The sequence goes on along the minus strand of NW_027069701.1, from coordinate 186,937 downwards.
TGAGTTATGATATCTCTCTCTTGATCTATAATATGCTTGACATTGTGGAGAAACTTGAATAGTTTGTGCTAAGCTATTTTTGATGTTGTGTGAGTATGTACTAGTTTGTACATGTTCTCAAGGGTTAATTAAGAAATTAATATTTCTTGTTTGTGTACCCTCTGTAGCTTAGTTTTGCACTATCATGCATTGCTTTTGCATTGTTCATTTAGCATAATATATGCTTTTTGTTCCTGGTCATAAATTTTTTTTAAAACCAAAAAGACTTTTGTGTTTTGTATTACACATCTTGGATTTATAATCAAGGATTGGCCACCTTATCTTTACATAACAAGTTTATGTCCCTTGTTTAGCTTAGATGAGCTTATTTATTGCACTTGACTAGTTGAAGCTTTGTAGTGCATGTTGTGTGGGAAAGATGTTTATTGTTTTTGGTCACTTTGTCTTGATCTTGAAGTCACATATCTTTGATTGTCGGACTTGATCCTTTTGAGAAATGTATAAATAACCATATCACCACTGTTCACTAGCCAATCATGAACACCTTAGTGCATATCATAAGATTTTGTACTCGAGAAAGTGTAGCACATGCACAAAAAGAACATAAGGTGTAGCCTCGGTGTAAATGCTTAATGCTTAAAATTAGTGTGTACTATTAGGCTTGATGCCAAATCACTTAAACAAAAATTGGTTTGTATATTATGAGGCAAAATTCAAGAAACTTACATGATTGCAAGCTTATGTTCTAGGAGATGTGAGAGTTATAGGATGTAACTCTTTAGGTGATAGTCTCTTTTAAATTCTATGTGATGAATTTTGTAGACTTTGTGATTAATTGCTATTCACATCTCACTGCACATGTATCTCAAGTTTTTGCTAGTTGCACACACTACACAAGTTACTCTTTGTTAAACTTGGTACATTTTATTGTGTGTAATCTTGTTGTGGTCATCCAAGATTAAAAGTTCCTTGATCTTAATACAAAATGTGTCTAAAGTTTGAGAAATTAGAAATTCTAGAGCTTGAATGTACCCGAATTGGGGATTTTGTTCAAATTGAGTTCAATTGATGAAATTGATTTGTTGATTTGATGTAATTGATCATTATTATTTGTCCTCTAACTTGTGTGATGATCAATTGGTCAATTTTTTCTAAAAGCTTAACAAGTGGTTTTTTCAATTTTAGGGTTTTTGTTAGAAACTCTATGCTCAAGTTAATTTTGTGAATTTGAACTTATATTGAACTTAGTTTCACTGCATTAGAGCATGCATCATAACATATTTCTTCATGCATTATTTGTGTGTAGGATTCACATGCATTGCATTGATTTCGGTATCCATCTTGCAGTTTTGCAGTCATATCTCTCATTGTTCTCACACATGCATACACTTTACTACATTGGGTACTCAACTTGATCAAAAAATTGATTGATTAATTTTTGAGCTATGTACTTTCTAGTATATGCCTTTTTTATGTGTGAACTATAGAAAATATTTTTCTTAAGAGATATGATGGATAATCAGTGTGCAAATATTTTCCCTACTCATGCAACTGTTTATGGGTCACATAGTGCCATGTTTGCATTTAATTGACAGAGAGACTATTTTTTCTTCATGTGTATCCTCACCTTAGTTTTTAACTTTGGTTTGTGTGTCTTCCCCCCCCCCCTAATTTTTCCCCAAAACTGTTTTTCCCAAAACTTGTTTTGTTTTTCCTATTATTATAGGGGTAGAAATTTTTTTTAACCTTTGTGGTTCTTAGGGGAAGTTGTTTCTATTTTCTCTTCTCTGTTGCGTATGTTTTCTGTCTACCTTTTGATTAGGTAGTCTTTGTCAATACGTGACAAAAAGGGGGAGAAATAGTTGATATGTGTGGAAAATACAATTATGTGTTGTGTGAATCATACAAGAATGTTATACCTATTTATATACTATATTCTGTCACACATGCGTTTATGCATTTTGTTTAGTGTTTTAGGAAATATACAGGTTGATTCAATTGAGCTGCTGTCTATACTTGCAACTGATGGATGGTAGCTAGGTTGGATTTGTTGTTATGAGCATTATTTTTGTAATGGGATTTTACTTTGTAAACTTTGAGCTTTTAGTTTGTGTTTTGTCACGGATTGCCAAAGGGGGAGTTTGTTAGATTCTAAAGATTTAGGATTTTATGTATTTAGAACTCTAATGTGTAATGTTGGCAAACCATGATCAAAACAATATGTTTAGTCTTGTTTAGACTTGCTCAAAGTTGTGTCTTTTATGTAAAGTTGGAATCAAGTGGCTGCAGAAGTATTAGTGACTTTTGGCTTGGTTCGATCGATCAGAAATTAGACTCGATCGATCGAAAGTCGCGTATCAGCAAAATCAGCAAACGTAAAAAGGCCATAACTTATTCGTTTGAAGCCCAAATCGCGAGCCATTTTTTTTAGTATTGACATCATAAGCTAACACTAGGTAGGGTTTTCAGAGCTTTTTAGAGAGATTAGAGTGCCTCTTGTGCCTCTTTGGTATTTTAGGGTTTTGTATTCAAACCTCTCTAAGGTTGTTGCTCATATTGCTGTTTTGTGTAAATCTCTTGTGAGATCTTTGAGGAGCTTTCCTTTATACAAAGCTTAGGGTTTTCAAGGTGGAGATATTATCAAAACCTTGATGATCAATTCGGTTGCTGCCATTGGAGCTTAAAGAATAACAAGTGTGGGTGCTTGTAGCTGATTGGAGAATTCAAGAAAGAAGGAGTTCGTGGATTCAGAGCTTGCACGTGGTTGTGTCAGTAAGTTCTACTGGTGGGTAGCATTAGGAAGTCAAGCGGGGAGCTTGTAAGTCCTTTTGTATGAACTTCGATTCTTTCATAGTGAATTTTGTTTTTCCTTGAGGATAGATGGGTTAAATCCTCTCCAGGTTTTTTACCGATTTGGTTTTCCTGGGTGATCATATCTTGTGTTATTTATTATTCTGCTGCTTTATATTTTTGATATGATTGTATGTTTGTGATAACCTAGAATTTTATAATTTGACTAAGTTAATCACTTGACTAATTAACTAGGTTAATCCAATTGTTGTTTTAAGGGGTCTAAATTTCTAACAACTTTCTTCAGTATCTCAATACTATGAACTTTGTTCTTCCTCCCCTTTTTTTTATAATGGCAGATTATTATTTTCTTTAGTGTCTCAATACTATGAACTTCAGTTTTTTCCCCTTTTTTTCTTAATTTCATTCAAAGTTTTAGAAGAGATGCTTGAATCAAATGTGTTTGATTGGGTTTTACAAATTTTTGTAGATTAGCTTTGATTTTGGGAACATCAAAATTTTCTCACTATTAACGTGCAGGTATAAAGAAAAGAGACGAGATTCTGGAAGGAGAATTCTTGAGTCAAAAGATTGTCATAGCATTGAGCAACAGCGATAGCTATTGTGGTTGCTATAGTCTTCTGTGCAAATTGAATGCCTAGAACATAGATAAATGTGGCAATAGTGTTTATTGAATAGTGTATGATCAACAAGATACATTAGAGGAAAAAGTGGATTTGTGTAGTGAGGCTGATTTACAATTTAATATGAAGTTGTATATAAAATTAAATTTGGAGTTTGGCTTTGAGCCAGTAAAAATACAAAGATTGCCATTGTCTTTGCAAATAGTTTTTCCATTGTCTTTAATGTTGCTTTAGTTTTCAGCATTACTTTCTTCAGAAAATACTGTCTTTTTTTTTTTTTTTTTTTTTTTCNTTAAACCTAAAACTGAGAAAGTTTATATCCCTCCTTTCAAGAGGAATAATAAAGAAAATGCTTATTTTGCTAGGTTAGACAAAGGTAAAAGTTTTGATGTAGACGCTGAAGTTTCTAAACCTATGTCTAAACCTATTGTTAGAGAGCACAATAAATCTGTTTTTGTGCCTACTTGTCACCTTTGTGGTGTTGTTGGTCATATTAGACCAAATTACTCTTTGTTGCGGCAAAAACCAAAATCTGAGACTAGACTTGTTGTTAGAAATACTGATGTTCCTAAAGTTGTTCCTGTTTGCCACTTTTGTGGTGTCCGTGGTCACATTCGTCCTAATTGTCATAAATTGAAATTTAAACATTCTGTGTTTCAATCTAGGATATGTGATGATATTTCTCCTGCCATAAGTCCAAATAAATTGTTTCATATTCTTTTGAAAAATTTGAACTTGTTGGCTTGTGAAAGGAATTTGCAAGATTTCAGTCTGTCTTAGAAGATTTGTGTAATTCCTCAAATACACTCTGCTTCTCATGGATTTTCACCTACAAAGCTGAAGAATCGTGCTATATGGGTGAGAAAAGATTCTCCAAGGTGAGTGTTGCTAACTTGTTATTGATTTAATTCTTTCAATTATTTGTGGACATGTTTTGTTTTTGTTTTTGGTTGTTTTGTTTTTTAGGTTGTTTTTTTTTATTTATTTAAAAAAAAAATCCAAAAACATTGAAAAATTTCAAAAAGACAAAAATATTTTATTTTGAGTCTTGTTTTATTTGTTTTGAGGATTACATGAGTTATGATATCTCTCTCTTAATTTAGAACATGCTTGACATTGTAGAGAAACTTGAATAGTTTGTGCTAAGCTATTTCTAATTTTGTGTGAGTATGTACTAATTTGTACATGTACTCAAGGGTTAATTAAGAAATTGATATTTTTTATTTGTGTACCCTCAATAGCTTAGTGAAGTACTGTCATGCATTGCATTTGCATTGTTCATTTAGCATAATATGTGCTTTTTGTTTTTGGTCATAAAATTTGTTTTTAAACCAAAAGATTTTTGTGTTTTGTATTACATATCATGGATTTGAAATTAAGGTTGGCCACCTTATCTTTACATAAAATGTTTATGTACCTTGTTTAGCTTGGATGAGCTTATTTTATTACACTTTACAAGTTTGAGCTTTGTAGTGCATGTTATGTGGGAAAAATGTTTATAGTTTTTTATTACTTTATCTTGATCTTGAAGTCACATGTATTTGACTGTCGGACTTGATCCTTTTGAGAAAGGCATAAATAACCATCTCACTACTATTCACTAGCCAATCATGAACACCTTAGTACACATCATAAGATTTTGTGCTCGAGAAAGTGTAGCACATGCACAAAAAGAACATAAGGTGTAGCCTCGGTTTAAATGCTTAATGCTTAAAATTGGTGTGTACTATTAGGCTTGATACCAAATCACATAATTAAAATTGGTGTGTACAATATGAGGCAAAATTCAAGAAACTTACATGATTGCAAGCTTATGTTTTAGGAGATGTGGGAGTTATATGATATAACTCTTTAGGTGATAGTCTCTTTTAAATTCTATGTGATGAATTTTATAGACTTTGTGATTGATTGCTATTCACATATCACCTCACATGTATCTCAAGCTTTTGCTAGTTGCACATACCACACAAGTTACTCTTTACTAAACTTGGTACATTATATTGTGTGTGATTTTGTTGTGGCCATTCAAGATTAAAAGTTCGTTGATTTTAATGCAAAATGTGTATAATATTTGCGCTTTGAGGACAAATTGATTGAAAATCTTGGTTTTAGAAGATCTGGGTTAGATTCAAGTGTTTTTGAAAAACTTTTCGTCTCTTACTCATGCATTTTTTATAAAACAATGTGTTTTGAGGAGTTTCTACATTAAAATGCTCTGTTTTTCAAAAATATGATTTTTTTCAGACTTTCGACCGATCGAACCTGTTTTTCGATCAATCGAAATTACGATTAAAATTTTTGGTTTGAGTCTGCCTGACTCGATTGATGTTCGATCGATTCTCGATCGATCGAAACTAAAAAATTTTTAGTTTCTATGTTTTTGACAAAATTTTTTTATGCATCATTTGTGTTTAGGATTCACATGCATTGTATTGTTTTTATATCCATTTTGCAATTTTGCAGTTATATCTCTTATTGTTTTCACACATAACATGCATACACTTTGCTAAATTGGGTACTCAACTTGATTTAAAAATTGATTGATTAATTTTTGAGTTTTGTACATTCTAGTATATGCTATTTCTTATGTGTGAACTGCAAAAAAAATTTTCTTAAAAGATATGATGGATAATTAATGTGCAAATATTTTCTTTACTCATGCAACTGTTTATGGGTCACATAGTGTCATGTTTGCATTTTACTGAAAGAGAGAATATTTTTTTCTTCATGTGTATCCTCAACTTAGTTTTTTTTTTAAACTTGGTTTGTGTCTTTTTATTTATCCCCACCCCCCTTTATTTTTCCCCAAAACTGTTTTTCCCAAAACTTGTTTTATTTTTCCTATTTTTATAAGGGGAGAAATTTTTTTTAACCTTTGTGGTTCTTAGGGGGAGTTGTCTCTACTTTCTCTTACTCTGTTGCGTATGTTTTCTATCTACCTTCTAATTAGGTAGTCTATGTCAATACGTGACAAAAAGAGGGAGACATAGATGACCTGTTTGTTCTGTTTAGGGGGAGTTAACATTGTTTTTGATGTATCTAACTTAGGGGGAGAGTTAGTTTACATATCTGTTGATTTATTGTTTTTCTGTTACACATGCGTTTATGCGTTTTGTTTAGTATTTCAGGAATATACAGGTTGATTCAATTGAGCTGCTGTCTACACTTGCAACTAATGGATAGTAGTTAGGTTGGATTTGCTGTTGTGAGCATTATTTTTGTAATGGGTTTTTACTTTGTAAACTTTGAGCTTTTAGTTTGTGTTTTGTCACGGATTGCCAAAGGAGGAGTTTGTTAGGTTCTAAAGATTTAGGATTTTATGTATTTAGAACTCTAATGTGTAATGTTGGCAAACCATGATCAAAACAATATGTTTAGTCTTGTTTAGACTTGCTCAAAGTTGTGTTTTTTATGTAAAGTTGGAATCAAGTGGCTGCAGAAGTGTTAGTGACTTTCGGCCTGGTTCGATCGATCAGAAATTAGACTTGATCGATCGAAAGTCGCGTATCAGCAAAATCAGCAAACATAAAAAGGCCATAATTTATTCGTTTGAAGCCCAAATCGCGAGCCCTTTTTTCTAGTATTTAAAGGACATCATAAGCTAAACCTAGGTAGTGTTTTCAGAGCTTTTTAGAGAGATTAGAGTGCCTCTTTGGTATTTTAGGGTTTTGTACCCAAATCTCTCTAAGGTTGTTGCTCATATTGCTGTTTTGTGTAAATCTCTTGTAAGATCCTTGAGGAGCTTTCCTTTACACAAAGTTTAGGGTTTTCAAGGTAGAGATATTATCTATATCTTGATGATCAACAAAGTTGTTGCCATTGGAGCTTAAAGAATAAGAAGCGTGGGTGCTTGTACCTGATTGAAGAGTCTAAAAAAGAAGGAGTCCGTGGATTCGGAGCTTGAACGCGGTCGTGTCAGTAAGTTCTACTGGTGGGTAGCATTAGGAAGTCAAGCGGGGAGCTTGTAAGTCCTTTTGTATGAACTTCGATTCTTTCATAGTGGATTCAGGTTTATCTTGAGGATAGCTAGGTTAAATCCTCCCCAGGTTTTTACCGTGTTGTTTCCTAGGTGATCATATCGTTGTGTCTTTTATATTTCCGCTGCTTTATATTCTTGATATGATTGTATGTTTGTGATAACCTAGAATTGCATAAATTGACTAAGTTAATCACTTGGCTAATTAACTAGGTTAATCTAATTGTGTTTTAAGAGGTTTAAATTTCTATCAGTATTTGGTGGGATTAGGCTAGGTTTTACTAGGTCAAATCAACCTAGGTAAAATTCACGATCATCACTGTCATTACTGGCCACCAAGAACCCATTATTGTTGTCATCATCGGTCATCCGCCATTTTTGTTCCCCAACCACCACCATTGATGGGAACTTTTGTTGCAACTAAATGCTAGAAAATCATTTTTCTAGTCACAATAATATTATAGGAAAACAAATCATTTTTTACTAAAAATATTTTATGTAGGAAAACATTTTATGCCGAAACAAATTATGGAGTCTTAAGTCTTGTCTTTTTACCTTCAATAATCTTTGCAATATATTTAGAAGTGTTTTTTTTTTCCTTACAAACTAGGATGTCTTAACCTTTTCGAGTATGTGACTATTCCTTTAGGCGTAGGTAGTCCCTNCTAGAAATCAAATTAGTTAGTTTTGAAATGTTATGAACTGGGATTAACCCAAACCTTAGGAGTATTTACTATATTTTACCATAATGTTTTTCTTTAATAAAAATAAAATAAATTTTAAAAATAAAATAATTCAAAATATTATATGTCAATTTGAAAAGCTAAGGTGGAATAACTATTTTTTAGGTTTTTTTTTATTTTTTTATTTTTTTTTATTTTTATTTTTTAAGTGTGTTAATGACATGGTCTAATCTGAACCATCTATTGTAAAATAAAAAGTCAAGATTTAAAGAATTTTATGTGATTAAAATACCTAAGAGCATTAGCATTGGTGAATGCTAATGCCAAATCTAAAGAAACTTTAGCATTTTAAGCCTCAAAAACTCTTGCATCAAATCATTTTAAACAGCAGTATTGCACAAAAATTTGCAATACTGCTACAGTACAATTCTAAACATAGAATTGTACTGTTCACAGTATTGCAAAAAAAAAATTAATATTTTACTCATTTTCCCCTGAAATTTCTCTCTCATCCCTCTCATTTTTTCTGTTCTCTTCTCTCTCTTCCTTCTCTGTTTCTCCATCTGCTCTCTCATCTCTGAAGCTTCATTGCCGAAATTTCTCACCCATCTCCGAAATTTCTCACCCATCTCACACGGCCTCTCTCTCATCTCTCATCGCACGGCCTCTCTGTCATTGCACCGGTGCTGGGTTTTGGATTTTTGAGGTTAGAGGTTGGATCAGTGTGGATCGGCGAGCTCGGTGGGCTGGGATCGGTTAATGGCGAGCTCCGATGATGATTTTTTTTGAATGGGTTTGCTCTGGTGGCTCCAGTGATGATTTTTTTTTTTTTTTTTTGAATGTATTTGAATGGGTTTGCTCCAGTGATGATTTTTTTGAATGGGTTTGCTCCGGTGGCTTTGAGGATATTTTTTTTGAATGGGTTTGCTTCGATGGCTCTGGTGATGATTTTTTTCGAATGGATTTGAATGGGTTTGCTCCGGTGATGATTTTTTTTGAATGGGTTTGCTCTGGTGGCTTTGGGGATGATTATTTTTGAATGGGTTTGAATGGGTTTGCTCCGGTGATGATTTTTTGATCGCTGTGTGTGTGGTGATGGGATGCTGTGTGTGCATGGCTGTGTGTGTGGGTTTGAATGGGTTTGCTCTCTGTGTGGCTCTGTGTGTGGGTTGAATGGGTTTGCTCTGTGTGTGGTTGTGTGTGTGTGTGTGAAACTGTTGAAAAGCCCAAGAAAAACGGTTGGAAATAAATAATAAAAAAAGGTTAAAAAATAATATTTTAATGAGTAAAAGAGGGAAATAAAAGTTTGGGATATAGGAGGTATTGTAAATTGGATGGTATAATGATAAAGTAAGGTTTTGGAATGGTAAAATAGAGTAGCATTAGCATTGAAAAATGCTAATGCTCTAAGAACTCTAGAGGATTTTAATTACCAAGATAATGTCACTTCAATCCCTTACTAAAAGCATCTTTGAGGGTGGGCCGAAGGCGACCACGTCCTTTTAATGATGTCTTGAACGAGCTGCGAAGCTTTTTTGCATGCCAGTGGTGGGGCTCTGGTCGTATGATCTCTGTCAAGCTTTTTACTCGTTTACTGTTCTGCGCCAACCTAGTTTGGGCCTTCTACCAAGCTTGTTTCTCTCTCGCTAGTAGCTACTATATATACTTAGGTAGAATCTCTTGGTATATAATTAGTTTTATAGGAGCGAGGCGTGGAAAGAAGAGTGGCAGCAGCTTCACAAGGCAGAGATTATGGGAGGTTAGTTAATGTATATTGTGATCATTTTCTTGTTCATAAGATGTTAGAAGTTATAGAATACATGACATCGAGATTATCGAGAAAAAAAAAAAGAAAAAAGAAAAACAGAATACATGACATTGAGAAATTTCATTTTATAGTTTCAGGAATTTTGCATTCAATAGTTAAAACTGTATTTTATTATGAGGGATGCTACGTTTACAATATTTTTACAACATTTTTACAACTAATCTACGTCTACAATATTTTTACAACATTTTTACAACAAATCACAAGTGATTAGTTGTTATTAGTTCAAATTTGAACCTAACGCTAAGATTATTTTTTTGTCCCAACAATAACAACCAATAACAACCTGTCATTTAAGATTTGTTATAAAAATATTGTAAACATATCATTTCTCTTTTATTATTTTAGGGGGGGGGAGGAACAACATCAAATGTAGTCAAATATTAAATAGTTTTGTATAGCTGGCCAAGATGCAAACATAAACTAACATATGAGCATTCACATCAGTCCTTCCAAAATACAAAAAGGGACAAAATTTACACAATTTTCTTTCAAGACTACCCATACAATGGGCGTAAAAATGTACATAATTGCACATTTGTTACAGTAATAGTGTAAATATGCATGGTTACTGAAAGTGTGTTAGTGTGTATAATAATTTTTTATTATTTTTTCTCTCCACTGTCAAACTACTTCTTCCCCATCGTTCACAACATCCTAGCAGAACATAAGAAGAAGGAAGAAGCAGAGCACACTAGTCCACCACCACCACCGCAACCTACCACCACTAAACCAACATCAACAAAAACCATTTGAACAGTTGGTAATCCACCACAAAGTTGACCCAAAATCAATAGAAAATTAAACTAAAATCAACACAAGCAATTAGAAAACCCAACTCAAAATCAAGCCAAACCCACTGGAAAACCCAACTCAAAATATCAAAACCCACCGGGAAACCCAACACAAAATCAATTCAAACCCACCGGAAAACCATCCCAAACCACAATCAAAACCAAACCCAATAGAAAACCCACGTGAAAAACCCAACGAAGCTGCTGCCGCCGCCGATCTACTGCCACTAATCTGCTGCCGTTGCTTCCACCGATCTGCAAGAGAGAAAAGAGTGATGTGTGTGAGTGTTTGAGAGAGGAAGATATTTATGAGTAATACGGTGTGAAAGAGAGAGAAATAAAAATGAAATAGAGATATTAATAAATAATAATAAAAAATAAAAAATAATATTATTTAAATAGAGTAGATTGTAAAATAGATAAACTGGTGTTTGTATTTTGTAAAAATAGTAGTGTAAAATAAAAAAAAGTAGGTTCATAATGTAAAATAAACAGAAAAATTTAGCCGGACTGATGCAGGTGATACCAGTATTCATGCTAACTAAGCCAGATTGCAGGTACTAGAGACTCGGACTGATGCAGTAACTAAGCCACCAGTATTCATGCTAACTAAGCCAGATTGCAGGTACTAGAGACTAGTCCACCTTCAGATCTGTAAAGGTCCTGTCGTGGAAGCTAGGGTGCTTCTCTTTCCCTGCATCTGACTCCACGAACAAAACTATTAACTTATTGGCAGCTTCAGCTTCCATGATGAGCTAAATCAAACATGTTTGGTCTCTCACTTATTCAAGACTTCATAAAATAAAAAATAAAAAATGGACACACATATTGTTTATATTATTACTAATATTATTTATTTAATTTCATCAATCTCACATGCTCCTGCTTCCTTGTTACAAAAGGATAGATGATATTCTAATTTCTATCATTTGAAAATGGATTTATTTAAGAGAAATGTTATGTCTATAATATTTTCACAAAAAATTCTAAGTGACATATTTTTATTGGTTGTTACGGGTAGGTAAAAAAAAAAAATTATGTTGTGGATTCAAATTAAAACCAATAACAACTTACTAGTTACTACCTATGATTTATTGTGAAAGTATTGTGAAAATGTTGTGAAAGTCGCACTTCTCTTTATTTAATTTTTTTTTATGAGACTCTGATGGGAAATTTAGACCCCGGTTGATAAAATTAACAAGTTTTAAACCCAAGTTGTTAATTAGATTTATTATGAATAAAACTTGTTAAAACAAACAAACATCAATACCATGTCAAAATCTTGCAGCGGAAAAAATAAATAAGACAATATATGATGACCCAGGAAAGCCAATGAAACAAACTAGTTTCATAGTAAAAAACCTCGGGAGAAACCTTTCCAAAAGGAAATCCATTATAGTAAAGAAAAGTTTCAGATCTAGTACAAAACCTTTGTCCCTAGACTCTACAATTCCTGTAGATGAACTCACAGCAGAAACCTTCTACCACTTTAGAACCTCTGAACTCTTCAATATATGAACCCCACCCTTTGATGCATGAATCCCAAGTACGTGACTAACCAATTGCGCAGATCCAGTACGCGACTTCAATCACCTACTGGAAGAAGATGTTGGCTGCAAAGTTCTTCACTTCATCAACAATGAAGATCAAGAAGCATTTGGTTACAAAACCTTAAATTGCAAAGACGCAGTAGCTTTTTTCAGAGAGAATAAGGTATCGGTCACGTTTTGCATATGTTCTCCTTATATTCTCTTATGTGACGGCCTCTAAAATAAGCCTTATATAGGTCTAGGGTTGTGAGAAAAGAAACCCTAGACAAATACAAAAACCTAGCCCAAAAATCAGATCTGAAAATTCTAATTTCCGTAACCTCGATAGATAGTAGGTATCGAGCTTTAAACTTCGACAAATATAGTTATCGAGGAGGTGTCGAGCAGGTGTCGAGGGGACAAAAGTTTTCTCGATCGATCCACCAGCTGTCGAAAAGGTGTCAAGATTACGATAACAATCAACTGAAGAGCTCGATAGATAGCTTAGCAATCGAGAGGTGTCGAGCAGCTGTCGAGTAATCTGTCCACAAGTGTCGAGCTATCTGTCCAGCTTTTCTAGGTAGAGATATTTTTCAATACCTTAATGAACAACTTAGTTGCTGCCATTGAAACTTAAAGAATAACAAGCGTGGGTGCTTGTAACTTGTGGAGAATCTAAGAAAGAAGGAGTCCGTGGATTCGGAGCTTACACGTGGTCGTGTCAGTAAGTTCTACTGGTGGGTAGCATTACGAAGTCAAGCAAGGAGCTTGTAAGTCCTTTTGTATGAACTTCAATTCTTTCGCATAGTGGATTCAAGTTTATCTTGAGGATAGCTAGGTCAAATCCTCCCTAGGTTTTTACCGTGTGGTTTTCTAGGTCATCATATCTTATGTTATTTATTTTTCCGCTTCTTTATATTCTTGATATGATTGTGTGATTGTGATAACCTAGAATTGCATAAATTGACTAAGTTAATCACTTGACTAATTAACTAGGTTAATCTAGTTAGTTTAAGGGGTCTAAAACCATTCACACAACAAGAGTTTTCTTCCACCGATACAAGTACTCCTCCAACCAAAGAACAGCCCTAAGGTCGAGATGGTTTGTGGGTTCATCCAATAACAGAAGAGTAGGTTGCACAAAAAGCGCCATACCCAATGATATTCTCATCCTCCAACCTCCACTAAATGACCGGGTACTGGAATCTTTCTCCAAGCAAGAAGCTTTAATAACGTAGATTTTCCCATTCCATTGTGTCCAACAAAACCATACCTTTTCCCATGAGATATCTTAAATGAGGTATTCTTTAAGAGTTCTTTTCCCCGAACTGAAACAGAGAAATTATCTATAATTATATCTTTAACGTTGGCATTAGCTTCATCATCTCCATCAAGCATCATGGTCATCCTTAAGGGCCTCCTGTTTTGCCTGCTCCACTGCATAGGCAGCAAGCGTGTCCTTTTTTTCTTTTTCTTTTTTTTCAATTGTTTATCACTTATGGATATTTCAAGTGGCTTAAATTCACTCCTCCTCTGTCGATTGGATTGCTTCTGGACATCAGGCAGTTCTTCTTCAGAGGCATAATTATCATCATCATCATCAGATGGAAGGAGATCAATGACATAGGTGTAAGATGACACTTTTGGTGCAACTTTTGTCTTAGATTTTCTAGAAGAAGCAATTGACGAAGAGGAAGAACCCTTTTTAGGTTTATCAGGTTTCCGGTCCATACTTGCGATCGTCTCCAAAACTGAAAGTTTCTCTTTCTTACCCTCTTTTGAATGTCTTTGCCACGCACCATAGTTTTCAAGGTTGCACCAGTGTCCTCTGGCTTCTTCTTTTCGATTGCAGCAACTGGTGAGAAGAATTAAAAGGTGCTAAATTTTATCAACTTGAGTAATTTAAGTGCAGTACTTCATGCATAGTAACATATTCATAGATCCATATTAAGAATTTCAAGGGCAGCTAATATTATTAAGACATAACATAGAATGATGGATATGTGACATCAGTCTCAAAAGAAACAATGAGACACGGCAACAAAACATAGAATTCACTAATAAATTGGAACATATTTGAAATTATTACAGCTATAAGTAAAGGGCTTTCATACCCTCACACTTGTTATTTCAATCCACTTTCATGTGTTAAAATGTGGACATTTCTGCATCAATAGTAGATGTAGACGTGTATAAAATGATATTTTCCCTTCATAAAATAGGAAATGGTTGAGTGACACAGCACTGGAAAGAAATGGATTGAAAAGAAAATAATATACAATAATCAGATCATTGTATTGCAGACAAAAAATAAGTGTGGCACCTATTATACAGATTTTTAGAATGAAGATATGCAATGTGATCTCTTCTCCTATTCTAATTAAGTTATAAACTGTATGAAGCTCTATAGAAAGGAAATGACCTATGATTTGTAGAAGCTCCATCTCACAGGCAGTATGAAGATGGAGCTTCTACAGGCTATGTTCACAAGCCTTTGGTCAATTTGGAACCATAGAAATATGGTTCTTCAAAAAGGGAAGGTCCCTAATCCTATGGAAGTTGTGCTAATGTCCCAATCTCTTATTTGCAAGTACAAAGAGGCGTTTCTGTTAGGTTACACGTGTGAGTGAAGTCTCACATTGAATAAAGATGAGAAGAATGAGTGGCTAATATAACATAATTGAGCACATACCCATTGGGCTTAAGTTTTTTGGGTTGTCTCTATATATTATATTAATTACTCAAGGAAACTCCTCAAGGTGTTTATCCCCCCAAGTGGTATCAGAGCCTATGGTAGTGTGTGGCGAAGGTGGTGAGGTGTTCATGGTCCCTACCTAGCGGGAATAGAGAAAAGCCTAAATGACCCACACACAAAGAGATCCTGAAAAAAAAAAAAAAAAAAAAAAAAAAAAAAAAAAACCAACAAATGAATATTGCAAATGGTGCTAAATAATAGTGTGATGCGAGATTCCTATGGACATTGGCGTGTAGAGTTCCCATGGATGTGTGTGCGAGGTTGACACATGGTTCCCATGGATGGTGTACGAGAGACCTATGGATGACACGTTGATGAAGTGAAAAGCCCATTAGGCAAAGGGAGAGTAAGTAGGACTTGTTCATGACCCATAGAGAGGTTTTGAAACTCACAGAGAGGCAGAGACTTACACGTGAGGTGGAGATTGTTGGGTTATTCGTGTGAATAAAATCCCACATTGAATAAAGATGAGAAGAATGAGTGGTTAATATAACATAATTAAGCACATATCCATTGGACTTAGGCCTTTTGGTTTAAAGTGTGTCTTTATATGTTATATTAATTACTCAATAAAGCTTCCCAAGGTGTTTATCCCCCCAACAATTTCAATCTCAATAGAGTCAGAAACAAAGATACAAGCCAAAGCCAAGTATCTTAATACTCACTCAAAGTTGGCAAGTCCTTATCAAGGTGGCTGCTGCCAGGAATAGAAGAACAAAAATATGTGGTTTTGCCTTTGAAGCTAGGAGGATGGATGGTGCTCTTCTGTTTAGAGGTGGTGCTAGCTGTGGAAAACCAACTCAACACCTTGCAGCTCAGGAAGCTCTAGTGGAGGCTCTGATCAAAGCTACTGCTATAGACAAGAGACTAGTGGAGCTGTGCAACAATCATAGGAAGGCAACCTGGTTGGACCAAGCCTTGGCAATGGATCTTCAGAATCTTCACCAACAGGGTCTGATCACACATTTTTTGTTAGTCCCTAATGTTGTGGTAGGCCAGAGTTTGTTTTTAGCTAAGAAAGCCACGAGATTTCCTGTTCATTGTTTCCAGCAGTATATGTCTAGTAGTAGCTTATATATGTAGCTTGGCTAAACTTTGTACTCTCTGAGTTCTTGCTTTTATTAAATGTTGACTCAGTTTTATCCAAAAAAAAAAAAAAAAAACAAGGCAAGTCCTAAAACTATACATTAGGATAGTTCATAAAAATAAAAATAAATAAAAATAAATAAATAAATAAACTAAACATAAGGATCCACGCTCATAACTATTTTCATTGGTAGGTTACAAACACATCCGCTTAATGCTGAACCCCTGCCACGACCTAATTACCTACACTCCAAATTGTCTTACAAGGGAATGACAGTCCATTTGATACAAATTTATGATTAGAACTTATTTATATGTATTGATGATTTTGGAATAACTGTCCATCTGTCATGAATTTCCCAGAAGGTGCCAGGCACATGGAAATAATTGTCCATCTTCAGGCATCTTCCACACAAACATTTTAACAAAAATTCCCTAAAAATAATAGAAAAACACATCATTTGTCTCATATTAATGATAATCCATAAGAACTTAAAAGTAATAGAAAACACATCTTTTGTCTCATTATTGAGTAGAATCCTTCATATAAATTCAAGCATGCCATCATTGAGTCATTAACTCTGATTCTCTGAAACTTACTTCTACGTGCCGGTACACATAACAACAAGAGAAGTGGCAAACATTCAGACAATCCTGTCCATATACTACAAGCAATAACAAAATAACATTTTTTTTCCCTTCCACATAGAAATTTCAGATTTGCACCAAACAATGCTAGGATCACAATTTTTTGTAAGTAGTGGAGGTGTCAAAAGTTGTGTAAAAAAGTTATGGTTTTAACATTTTTATTTTGCACCATATGCACTAACAAGTAGCAATAACTGGTGCATCTTTTTTTTTTTTAAATCAACTCTAGTGCATCTTTTTGAACTCATAATCTCACCCTCCAAATTGCATGAGTAGGTAACATTTCAGTTAGAGCTCGTTGAAAACTAAAATTTATAATTTAGAACCAAAATATAAACTCATGTTCTAATTCTTTCAAAGTTGTTTAAAAATAAGTCAATAACTAAAAAAAGAAAAAGAAAAAGAAAAAGGATAAGGAAAATACATAAGTACACCCAAAAATTCAGAGTGGCTTCAAATTAAAACCTGGGTTCCTAATTGTTGTAACTAAAACCCCATGATTCCAAAGATGTTCCCCCCTCCATTAGTCTCAATTAATTTAGACAAACAGAAAGTACATAAACTACATGTGACAAGTTACAGCAAATTTATTTTATTATTATTTTTTTTTATAAAAATTAAATTTTAATTCAAGAATTCAGAGACAGCGAGTTTGTTTAGTTCATAACCATAATCACTAAAGTCTAAACTACAAAGTATTATAAATGCCACAAAAACTCGCAGCAACCGAGTTTGAAACTAGAAAGCACATATACTTTATTTAATTTGGTATAGTAATACAACTAATCTCTACAAACTTAATAAATAAATAAATAAATCATCAAATACATCCTGTAATTAACATTAAGAAAATCTCATTAACAATATTAGAGCACATAAACGCAATCAACGGCTTCAGAACCGAACAATCCCACAATCCAAAATTGTGGGCTTCCTGATCAGTCTAGATTTCCAAATTAAAATTCCATTCTATGAAATTATAAACAAACATTAACTAAGCTTTTTAGATTGAGGAAGATAGAAATTTACTTGGTTTAAAAAATAAGGAGAAAATTGAAGAGAACGATAGATTGCGGCATGTCGTGTAGGGTGACAATGACACTTCTTTTTTGCCATTTATATATTTTTCTTTTCCTTGTTACACAAGGAATAACAGTTGGCTCGGGTTTTGTGAGTTTCTCAAAGATGGTATTTTTATTTTTGAAACTTTTGGGTTCACATTTTTAACGAAGAGGGTTTTATTTATTTATTTTTAAGTAATTTAAATAAGGATTTGACTCTCATCAAAAAAAAAAAAAAAAAAGTTTTGACAGTTTGACAAGAGTTTGATTTTCTTATTTTAGGTCTCCAATTTGACTCATTATATATATATATATAATCGAAACTTCTGAAACTCCTACAATTTTCCACGTCAGCACAATATTTAAATAAATTTAAATAAAATAATTATCATTTTAGTTAAATAAAATTATTTTTGTTTAGTTCAAACTTAACAAGGAGTGAAACGTTATCTCTCTAACAAGTTCAACTTAAACTTAAACTCATCATTATCATTTTTTTTAAAACAAAATTATTTTTGTTTAATCAAAACTTAATAAGGAGTGAAACCAATGGCGGTGCCATGTTATGCTCAGGTGTTCCCACGAACACCCTAAACTGAAAAAAAAAATTATATATGATAATTAAATTTCTTTTTATTTGTTTACCTTTAAAAAAAAAATTAGGAACACCGTGAAACTAGTGGCAGCGCCACGTTATGCTTAGGGTGTTCCTAGGAACACCTTGACTTGGAAAAAAAAATTAGATATAATAATTAAATTTATTTTATTTGTTTACCCTTTAAAAAAAAATTTAGGAACACCCTCGATCAAAATTAGGAACACCCTCAAATTTAAAAAAAAAAATATATATATTATTTGTTCTACTTTCAAGCAAAAAAAAAAAATGTAACAGTCGAGATTTTTTTTTGTTGCCTACCGTTCGGGTTGTAGTTCGGATCAGCAAGCCCAAAAGATTACAGAGGTAGTAAACTCACGGATTCTATAAAAATAAAAAAAAAAACCCAATACAGAGCAAATCACTAAATCAGAAACCCCAAATCACTAAATCATAAATCATAAATCATAAATTAGAAATCACTAAAGGCTAAAGTAAACCTAAAGACAGAGCAACGCCCCCCCATAGCAAATTGGTCTAGTCCAAAGCACATCACCGGCCCTCCAGAGCATATCGGTCCAGTCCAAACCAATAGACGGAGATCAGTCATGTCGTCAGAGATCGGTCACGTTGTTGTTGCTCGCTCGTTGTCGTCACTTGCTCGCCCCTCATCGGAGATCACTTATCAGTCGTCACTACCTCAGCCTCAGCCTTCAAGCCTCCCTACTTTGACAGTGCTCCCTCAAGGTATTTCATTTTACTAACTTCTCTCTCTTTTTCTCTCAGTCTCTCACTCTCTCTCTCTCTTTATCTAAAATCACTGAAATGAAGTGAGTGAGAGTTTCTCTCTCTTTATTCTTTAAAACTAACTTTAATACTTTATCTGATTTTGTGATTGGCTGAACTGCTAAAGCTGTAACTTTATTAATATTTGGCTGTTTTTTGACTTTTTGAATTTTGCTTTATCTTATCCGTTGGTGTTGGTGAGATATTAATTGTCTTTTAATGTATTGTGATTTGTGATTGTGAGATTTTCTGATTGGCAGTTGTCTCTTGTGACTGGGGGCATCAGGCATGAGGCTTAACTGGCTTGTCTGTTGAGTGGGGTGGGACTGGATGAGCACATAGGGCTGGGTAAACAATAATTAAAGCTGTGTAATGTGCACATGGCTGGCTCTTTTAGCGTAATGTGCACAAGGATGTGTGCTAGTGCAACTAATAAATAATAATTTAATTAACCAATAATTAATTGGTGAAAGCAACTAATAAACAATAATTAATAATTTAATTAACCAATACATTATAAAAGACAAACAAATTAAATTATGTTAAGCTAAACAATAATTAATAATCTTATAATTAATGAAACAACAATATTACAAATTATAATTTATAAAAGACAAACAAATTAATGAAACAACTAAACAACAATAATTAATAATTTTATTAATATTTTAAATTGAACAGTTTTAGACCCCTTAAACCAACTAGATTAACCTAGTTAATTAGCCAAGTGATTAACTTAGTCAAATTATGCAGTTCTAGGTTATCACAAACATACAATCATATCAAGAATATAAAGCAGCGGAAATATAAATAACACGATGATATGATCACCTAGGAAACCACACAGTAAAAACCTGGGAATGATTTAACTTAGCTATCCTCAAGGTAAACCTGAATCGATTATGCAAAAGAATCGAAGTTCATACAAAAGGACTTACAAGCTCCCCACTTGACTTCCTAATGCTACCCACCAGTAGAACTTACTAACACGACCACGTGCAAGCTCTGAATCCACAGACTCCTTCTTTCTTGGATTCTCCAATCAGCTACAAGCACTCATGCTTGTTATTCTTTAAGCTCCAATGACAGCAACCGAGTTGATCATCAAGATGTTGATACTATCTCTATCTTGAAAACCCTAAGTTTTGTGTAAAGGAAAGCTCCTCTAAATCTCACAAGAGATTTATACAAAACAAAAAAGTATGAGCAACAACACAACAGGAGCGACTCTAAAAACGTGGCTAGGGTTTTGCCTTATATACCTAGGGTAAAAATAGAAAACCCAAAATGTTTAATGAGTTAGGGCTTAGTTGGAAAATTCTACAGAAAAGTATTCTGCCCGAGATTCGATCGACCGAGTCTTTCTTTCGATCGATCAAGCTAGGCCGAAATGCACCAATGCATCTGCAGCCACTCAATTCCAACTTTACATGAATTACACAACTTTGAGCAAGCCTAAACAAGACTAAACATATTGTTTTGATCATAGTTTGCCAACATTACACATTAGAGTTCTAAATACATAAATTCCTAAATTTTTGGAACTGAACAAACTCGCCCTTTGGCAATCCATGACAAAACATTCCTGTATGATTCTTGTATGATTCACACAACACATAATAAAGACATATATCAATGAATAACTCATAAATATAAATCAATAAGCAGTGAATCACAAGAAACACGAATCATGTATATCAAAAACAATGTAACACCCAAAAACAGTTACTCCCCCTCACATGAATAGCCCCAAAAACAATGATATACAAAGTGACGCACCTAGATACAATCTAACATCTCCACTAGCTCCTCAAAACTTTTTTTTTTTTTTTTTTTAAAAAAAAAAAAAAATCTCCCCTTAATTACAAAAACTCCTCTACAGTGTCAAAACTTTACTCCCCTTTTTGTGACGGAATGCCAAAGGACAATCACATGCCATCATCAAAAGAAGGTGGTGAGGGTGAACGAAGATGTGTTACGTCGGCATGCAAAGCACGAATCTCGTCAAGCAAGTCCACCAAAATCTGACTATGAGCCGCCTGAACGATCATGACAGTCTCCAAGGTACGACGAATATCAAAGTCATCTGAAGGAGGTGGAGAAACATCTGCAGCAGCAGCATCACCAACAAGATCAGGAACATCCTCACGAAAAGGACCTGTAGAAGAAGAAGGAGGAGGTGCGGTACCAGAAGGCTCAGACCTAGGGTGTTTAAAGACAGCTCGAAGATGAGTAGCCCTCTGTCTAAGAAAAGACGCACCTATGAGAGCAATCACATGAACGGCCTCAGAGGAAGGGAAACCACTAAGATCAAGATAAAGAAAAATCCTATGAATAAAAATAGGATGAATAAGGGCATGAGAAGAAGATAAACTCTTATAAACTTCGTTCAAAAAACGAAGAAACAAATGGGAAAAATTGATAGGAGCATCTGTCACTAGAGCATACAAAAAGACACACCGCTCGAGAGGAATGGTGTGAAGATGAGAAATGGGCTAGATAGAATGACAAGCTATCTTAAAGAAGAGATAGTGCAACTCAAATAGCTCAGTAGAGATGATTCTAGGATCAGAACCCCACTGGATAGAAGACCCAATGATGTAAGACATGACATCACTCAACAAAGGAGACTCATCATAGGGGTAAACTAGGTGCTAGACCAAAGGTACCCCTAAAGCATCAACCACTACCATAGGAGTAATGGAGTACTCTACACTTCGTATCCAACTCTTTACTAAAGTGTTGGAATCATAGATGCAGATAGAGATGTTCGAAAAGAACTCTCTAATCAAGGTAGCTGGAGGAGGAGAATCAGAAACATCCAACATAGGTAACCAGCCTCGACGCTTAAAATTTGCCCTAATGGCAGGATCAACCTCATCTAAAAGAACAGAACACTCAGCCCAAATCTTTCTCTTAAGGTTCAACTTCTCATAAATCTCTTGGTTTTTCTCACTTGAAAACTTCTCTCGGTCAAAGGAGGGAGGGGAAGGAGTAGGTGTGGGAATAGACCTACGAGTCCTAGTCTTCCTAGGCATAGTGCTAAGGAAAGGACAAAGACACAAAGAGAAAGCCAAAAATAACACAAAAATCAAGGGCAGACTGCAAGTTAACACAAAAAGATATAGAACAAAAATCTATATGATGCATGAACAATCACAATGTCATGATGCATGAACTAATGCAGTAAACAAAGTTCAAATTAAGTTCAATTGCACAAAATTGACTTGAGCATAGAGTTTCTACCAAAAACCCTAAAAATTTGAAAAACAACTTAAATGTTTTGAAATAGATTTGATGAATTGAGCATTACATAAGACAACACACAAATTATAATGTCTAATTACATCAAAACAACAAGCCAATTTCATCAATTTCAACCTAATTGAACAAAATCCCCAATTCGGATTCAATGCAAGCCCTAAAATTTTAATTTTTCTCAAAACCCAAAATTGATCAAATTAAACTATCAATATCAAGTTTATATCATGTCCCCATAGAAACCCATTGATCAATTTCCCAAATTAAGGTTTGAATCAACAAAAATCCCAAAATATGCAAAGTCCGAAAATATCCCTCAAATGCATGGATTTATGCATGAAATCATGAAAGTAAATTCAAAAGGAAGGACAAAAAGGTCTTATCGGTGTTGGGAGAGGAAAATCTTGCAAAAATTTCGGAGGAAAACGACAAAAATTGAATGTGGAGCCTTGTCGAGTCGGAGAGAGAGAAAAAGGTTCGAAAAGTTTTGAAAAAGTGACTTTGAAAAAGTCAAGAACAGTATTTTAAAAAACCTGATTCACGATATTCGATTGATCGAAAATCACATTTGATCGATCGAATCAATCCAAGACTTTTAAAAGAATTGAAGCACATTATCGATCGATTGAAAAAAAAAATGGATCGATCGAAACAGGCAGAGGCTCACAAAAATTTTTAAGAAAAAAAAGTTTTTTTTTAAAGAACAAACACTTTTTGACACAAACTCCTCAAAGCATTAGAATTGATGAACAAAATACATGAGTATGAGATGGAATACCTTTTCAAAAACCCAAGTTTTAATCCCAGTTTCTTCAAAGAAAATTTCAGCCATTCTCCCTTTAAGTTCACAAGCAAAAAAAATGTTTTACAAAATACTCAAGGTATTTTCAAACTTGGTTGGTCAAACCAAAAACACGCACAATAACATGTACAGTGTTTAGTAAAGAGTAACTTGTGTAGTGTGTGCAAACTAGTGAAAACTTGAGATACATGTAAGGTGATATGTGAATAGAAATCAATCACAAAGTTTACAAAATTCATCACACAGAATTTAAAAGAGATTATCACTAAAAGAGTTACATCATATAACTTCCACATCTCCTAGAACATAAGTTTGCAATCATGTAAGTTTCTTGAATTTTACCTCATTATTATGTGAACTGGCATCAAGCCTAATAGTATACACCAATTTTAATTATGTGAGATGGCATCAAACCTAATAGTACACACCAATTTTAAGTATTAAGCAATTAACCGAGGCTATAGCTTATGTTCTTTTTATGCATGTGCTACACTTTCACGATCACAAAATCTTATGATATGCACTAAAGTGTTCATGATTGGCAAGTGAACAGTGGTGAGATGGTTATTTTATGTCTTTCTCAACAAGTCCGACAGTCAAATAACATGTGACTTTAAGATTAAGACAAAGTGATAAACACTATAAACATCTTTCCCACACACCATGCACTACAAAGTTTCAACTAGTCAAGTGCAATAAATAAGCTCATCAAAGCTAAACAAGGTACACAAGACATGTTATGTGTAAATAAATTGACCAACCTTGTTTTCAAAAACCAAGAAAAATAGTGCCAAACATATTTTTGCTTTCTTCCCTTTTTTTTTTTTTTTAAAGAGAAAACAAATAAATTCTAGAATGAAATGCATGAATATAATGCAATGCAAGTTCTAGAAAAAAACACAAAAACACAAATACCAAAGAATAATGGTCACAAAGGAATGAGCAATGAAGTACAAGAACCATGTCAAAAAGACTCAATTAGATCGAGTTTTTTGCATTCAAAACCGTTTAGATGCACCATAAGCATTGGAGTTCTTATTCACATTCGAGTGATTTCCAACTGTAGGATTGGAATAAAGGTTCAATGCCTTTACCAATTCACCAATGAGTGTCATAGGATCTTGTGCTTGAGGCACAGGCACTTTTGGTTTGTTTGCTCTTTTAGCAGCTTGAAGCTTGTAACAATTAGGACAAATGTGTCCAAACTTTTCACAATAATGACAAACCCAAGTAGGTTTACCATGCATCTTGTCCTTAGAAATGGTAGACTCCTTAGGTTTAGACTCTTTCAAATCAGCCCTAATCTTCCTAGGGGGTGAAATTTCTACAGGTTGGACAACCTCACTCACAGGGGGTTTAACAGTTTCACTCACAACCTCACTCACGGAAGGTTCAGAAGAAGATGAAGGAACAAAGTTCGTGGAAGTAGGTGTAGACACAGAGATGCTTTCAATATATCCTAAACCAGATTTGTTAGAACGATACTTTTGAATATTCAGCATTTGATCAAGTTTAGAACTAGCAAATCTAGCAATAGATAAATCATGTTCCAAAGTTTTAACTTTATCAAGCAAAAGCATGTTCTCAAATTTCACATGGTTCAAAAGATCATTAGCATCAAATAATTTAACAAGCAAATTTTTCTTTTCAAGCTTAAGAGAATGAATTTTCTTAAGGCCAAGTTCAACATTCATAGCATCCTTTGTAACAACTTTGCAAAGTTTATTATAAGGCTCTTGAAGATTTGCATCCTTAGAGAGTTCCCCATCAAAAGAGTTCTCTTCAACAGATATACTTTCATTGACTACAGCAGTAGCAGTGAAAGCAATGAAGTTTCCATCCTTGTCACATCCAGACTCATCATCAGAAACCTCATTATCACTAAGAGTTACAGCCATAGCTTTACCTTTAGACCTCAAGAATGTAGGACATTCAGATTTAACATGATCATACCCTTGACAGCCAAAACACTGAGCACCCAAAAAATTGTTTGAAGATTGACCAACTTTTTCTCTAGGTTTTTCAAAGTTATTAACCTTAGTGAGATCATTCTTCCTAAAGTTTCTAGGTTCAGCAGTGTTTGTACCTCTTGCCTTTCTGTTGTTATTCCTAAAAAAGTTTCTAAAGTTCTTGGCAAGGAACGCAATCTCTATAGCAGAGAGCTCATCATCAAATCCACCAACCTCAACATTATCAACTGACTTAAGAGTTATTGATTTGGATTTAGTAGCTTTGGGTAGGTCAGACTCATAGGACTGAAGAGATCTTACAAGCTCATCAACAAGGATGGAGTTCACATCCTTACTCTCAGTAATGGCAGTCACTTTGGGTCGAAAGTTTTCAGTTAAAAACTTAAGAATCTTTTTCACGATTTTAGGTTGATCATCTATTTCATCCAAATTAAAAGCAGAATTAACAATATCATTCAATTTAGCATAGAATTCATCAAAAGTTTCATCATCAGACATTCTAATACTTTTAAATCTAGAAGTTAATTGCTGCAACTTGTTAATCTTAACTGCCTTTGTGCCTTCATGCACAGTCTAGAAGATTTTCCAAGCAGTATAAGCAACCTCAACATTAGAGATTTTCTTAAATTCCTCCATGGAAACAGTATTAAAGATGACATTCATAACTTTGCTATTGAAACCAGCTGCTTCTTTTTGAGAAGTTTGCCACTCACTCACAGGAGTAGTGGGTTTCTTCTATCCGTACTCAACGGAATTCCAAACCCTCTCATCAATAGATTTCAGGAATGCTTTCATCGTTACTTTCCAATAAGCATAGTTATTCCCATCAAAGTGAAGAGGAACAACAAGAGAGTGCCTATGCTCCATGACAACAGGGGTCAAGGATCAGCTCAGAGATTAAAAAAATTTCAAACAAGAGAGCTACCTGCTCTGATACCACTTAAACATTTTTAGACCCCTTAAACCAACCAGATTAATATAGTTAATTAGCTAAGTGATTAACTTAGTCAAATTATACATTTCTAGGTTATCACAAACATACAATCACATCAAGAATATAAAGCAACAGAAATATAAATAACACAATAATATAATCACCCAGGAAATCACACGGTAAAAACCTGCGGAGGATTTGACCTAACTATTCTCAAGGTAAACCTGAATCCACTATGTGAAAGAATCGAAGTTCATACAAAAGGACTTACAAGCTCCCTGCTTGACTTCTTAATGCTACCCACCAGTAGAACTTACTGACATGACCACGTGCAAGCTCCGAATCTACGGACTCCTTCTTTCTTGGATTCTCCAATCAGATACAAGCACCCACGCTTGTTATTCTTTAAGCTCCAATGGCAGCAATCGAGTTAATCATCAAGATGTTGATACTATCTCTACCTTGAAAACCCTAAACTTTGTGTAAAGGAAAGCTCCTCTAGATCTCACAAGAGATTTACACAAAACAGAAAAGTATGAGCAACAACATAACATGAGCGACTCTAAAAACGTGGCTAGAGTTTTGCCTTATATACCTAGGGTAAAAACAGAAAACCCAAAACGTTTAATGAGTTAGGGCTGAGTTGGAAAATTCTGCAGAAAAGCATTCTGCCTGAGATTCGATCAATCGAGTCTTTCTTTCGATCGATCGAGCCAGGCCGAAATGCACCAATGCATCTACAGCCACTCGATTCCAACTTTACATGAATTACCCAACTTTGAGCAAGCCTAAATAAGACTAAACATATTGTTTTGATCATGGTTTGCCAACATTATACATTAGAGTTCTAAATACATAAATTCCTAAATCTTTAGAACCTAACATAAATAAAGTTATAGTTTATTATATAGGTACCTTTGTTCTTTTCCTTTCGTTTCACTTTTTTTTTTTTCCTTTTGAGGTTTTTTGGTCTACAGAATGCAAATTTGTTTTGGTTTTAAGAAGTTTTTTTTTTTTTTTTTTTAAAGTACAAACTTCATGCCAGCCAAATCTTAAATTTCGGCTGGTATTTACCGAAATGTCCCCAAAACACATGAAATAGAATGAAATGACTCGAAATTTTTTCAAAGTGGAATAGAAACACCTTGGACAAAATTCTTAGAGTCGCCACTAAGTGAAACTCTATCTCTCTAACAAGTTTAACTTAAACTCAAACTCAAACGTTGATAATCTATATAAAAACCAAAATTATGATAGGACTCAAAAAAAAAAAAGAAAAAAAGAGACTCACGTCAAATTAAGAAAGAAAGAGAAAGAGAGAGAGAGACCCCTGTTAGGACTCTCTTTTCCCTCCTTAAAGTCCTAATAATTACCACCTCAAAACCTTAAACTTAACTTCACTTTAGGATTCAAGAGAGAGATAGACTCAGGTAACAAAAAAAAAAAAAAAGTTAGATTAAGAAAAAAAAGAGAGAAGGACTCCAGCTAGGAGTCTCTTTTCCCTCCTCAAAACCTTAGCAATTACCACCTCAAAATCCTAAACTTAACTTCACTTTAGGATTAAAAAAAAAACAAAAACAAAAAACGTGCAAGCAATCTGATTCAACTTTTTTCTTTGATTAATGAAATTTATGTCGAATTTGTTTATATTGTTATTATTAATAAAATTTAAATTCAACATATGTGGATTTTTTTTATATTGTTATTAATGAATTTTATTTTCAATGTCGAATTTTTTATTTGCTTTCATATGTGCTTGAGATTTTCTTTCTATCTTATTCTTTTGTTACATTTAGAATTGATTTTCTTTTAAGTATTTGGGTTAATCTCCATATTTATATTGACATTGTTATTTGGTATGTTATATATAAATTTGTTGAATTTGGTTTGGTTTTGAAGTAGAATTTGGCGATTCTATAAATTTTGAAGTTTTAAGTCTTGGGGTTTTTGGTATTTGCATCTCAGTAGGTTGATCTTAATTTTTCACCTTAAATGCTTTTTATTTAGGTTCATGTGATATTTTGTTTTCATATTAAAAGCTATGATTTTGGTTGATTAATTATTTGTTTGGATTCAACATAAAAGATAATGGAATTAGGTATTATAATTTTGATATTGTTTCATGTTCTGAATTATCTATATTGTTATTACTACGAGAAAGTCATATTGCTACTCAAATTTGAAACTTGATGTATCTTCCTTATATCATGGTCTTTGTTTATATATTTGCAGTATATATTAGTTTTGAGTGTGTGTGTGTGTGTGTGTATAACTATTGGGAGTTTTGCATTATTAATTTAAGAATTGTAAATTACTTTGTAGGTTTCGGTGACAATACACTTGCAACTCAATAGCATTCAATGTTAGACAACACTTTTAAACTATGAAAAAATATAGAAGTTAAATATTTCTTCATTTAAAAAAAAAAAATACTAACTAGCAAAATGTCTATTTATTCATTGTTGGATTTTTTTTTCAAAGTCAATAACTTTTCCATGCATCGCATGGGTTAACAACTAGTATATATATAAAACTGAAACTTAACTTTTTGTTGACTTGCTCTACAATTTTCCACATTGTCACTCATATTATTTATTTATTTATATTTTATTTTTCTTTTTATTCTATGTTTTATATTTTAGTAATATTAAAATAATTTAAACTACATCAACAAATAATATAAAAAATTTCAGTTTCTCACTTCACTTCCATCTCTCTTTCCTCTCTACCTTTTTGTTTATCTCAAACCTACTCAACACCTTCCACAAAACTCAGCCACAAACAACAATTCCAGCACCACAAAAATTACCCAAAAAAAAAAAAAAACCCTCACTACCAACCACCAAACCAACTAACCACCACCACTGAAAATCCTTACCACCACCGAAACACCCACAAACCCACAAAATCTGAGCCAAACTCTAACCAATCCCCACCACAGCAACCCCCCACCGCCACAACAAAAAAATCAAAGCAATACCAAAACACAAACCCAATCTGAGATAGAGAATCGGAGTGAGAGAATTAGAGAGAATTAGAGTGAGGTTGATCTCCAGTCCATGCTATCGACGTCAATCTCCAAACCACCACACCGAAATCCCAAATCCAAACCCACCAAACTCTAATCATCCAATTAAATCTAAACCCATATAACAAACTCAAACCTGGCCACTGTCTATTTCTCTCTTCCACACCACCACTGCAACTGTCGCACCACCCCAAACCCCAATAGAAACCCATAAAACCCAACAGAAGCCCCAAAACCCAAGCACATGACGCCTCCACCACATGTGTTGAGCTGTCACCGCTACAACCACACCTCCACCACACGAGCACTAGACTATTTGAGAGAGAGAAGTGAAAGGGGCGAAGACGGGAGAAGGTATTGCATGTTTCCGAAACATGCTAAAATTTCTCCGAAGAAAGGGAGTAAGTCAAAGAGAGAGAGCGTATGAGAGATGAGAATCAGCAAAAAATAATAAAAATAAATAATAATAATAAATAAATAAAAAAGACTAAAGAAGTTAAGAGAGAGAGAGAGAGAGAGAGAGAGAGAATAAGTGAATAAAATATAATAAAAAAATTTACAACCTGTGAACAGTTGGTTCTATTTATGAGAACTAACTGTTTATAGATTGCAAAAAAATTTAGAAACCCATGCCCAAATGGAGATGAGTTTTGGCTTATTAGTGGCTAAAATAACATTTAGGGGGTTTTTACAACCCTCAATGCTAGTGCTCTTAAAATTAAAATTCTATATATATAAATTTCCTTTTATATAAAAAAAAAGTAGGTTTTTTTTTTTTTTTTTTTTTTAAATAAGAGTATGTTCGTTATATTTAAAAATATTTTTAAATATTATTATTTTGGATGTTCACTTTTAGGTTAAAATTTACTTGGTTTGATCAAGCTTGAACTATCTCATCATAAGAAAAATGGATGGGTTTAGTATTGGTTTGGATTTGGAATTTTTTTCCCTTCCTAAGAGCATCACCATCAGGTGTGCCAAATGCCAAATATTTGGCACTTGGAACACCAAACACCAAAAACAAACCATCATGAGGTGTGCTAAATGTGTAAAAATTTTGAAACATTCTACAATACTGTCTCGTGTTTGGCATGGTACAGATGAAAATGCCATATGTATTTATTATTTTTTTATTCATCTTTCTCTCTCATCCCACCGATTAAAATATCTCTTCATCTTCTCCTCAGTCACTCTCTATCTCTTCTCTCTCAGTCCTTCATGCTTAAGATCTCTCTCATCTTTACTCAAGATCTCTTGCCGCCTCACCTGGCTGCCAACCTCCACAAGCCTAGTCGCCGACTTCCACATCCCTCAATGTCGACCTCCCGTGCCAAGTCTCACATTTCTTCTCTCTCTCTCTCTCTCTCTCTTCCCTTTCCGTCCTCCCTGCTCAAGACCTCTCGTTGCCTCACCTCGCCTCCAACCTCTACAGCCCTCATCATTGACCTCCACAGCCATCGTCGCTGACCTTCAAATCTCTTAGTTGGGTCGTGGGAGTGAGATTTGGGATGGGTTCCGATATGTGGGTTTTGGGTCATTGATTGATCGGTTGGGTTGGGATTTTGGCCCGGAGGTGGTGTCATGGTTGTGGCAGTGGTTGGTTGAGTTTTAGGCTGACGATCGATGTTTGTGGCTGTAGTAGGCCGGCGGTGTTTGTTAAAGATTTTGAGGGTTTTTTTTTTTTTTCTTCTCCCTCTCTTTCGTTGATGTTTTGGATTTGGAATTTGTTGTAGATCTAGTGATTGTGGTTGTAGTTTGTGGCGGTGGTCTTTGATTGATTTGTTGGGTTGAGGTTTTGTTGAAGATTTTGAGTATATATATATATATATTTGTTGAGGTTTTTGGATTTGGAATTTGTTGGAGGATCTGGTGATTGTGGTTGTAGTTTGTGGCGGTGGTTGTAGTGGTGGTTGTTGGTTCTTGGTTGATGGTGACTGCCACTAGGTTGTGCATTTGTATATTGGCTGGGTTTTGAGTAAATATATTATTTAATGTGTTTATATATTATTTTAATGTTTAAAATCAAATAATAGAAGATGTGATAAATGGTGAATTGTAAAATGGTGTGTTAAAATAATAAAATAGGCTTTTTGTGTGTCAAAATGACATTTTTTATAAGAGAGCTGATGGTGATGCCCTAAGAGCATCCCCAGTGAGGTTGCTAAATTGACAAAAAAGTCAATTTAGCAACCAACTCTCCAAAACTGTGGTTGCAGCAAAGTAGCTAAAGTTAAAAAAAAAAAAAAATTGACTATGAGCTACAGTGGGTTGTAGCTCAAAACTTAAAACAAAAAAAATAATATTTTAATGTAGAGTGTTAAAAAAAAGTATTTTAATGTATTGATAGTTGTCGTTATTGGTTATTTTGTTAGATATATTATTTTATTGTGTTGTTTATATTATTTTAATGTGTTGAATGTTAATATAAAACCTTTGCTGTATGGTGTATTATAAAGTGGGTTGTTAAAATAGATAAAATAGTATTTTGAATTGCTAAAAGCTAAATTTTTAAATGCTTTACTGTGAATACTCAAAGCCATACCCAACATCATTCCTATTTCCTGTGATTTTTTTTCTCTTATAAGCTTGGTTTATTTGGGTGACACTATTTTTGTATTTTCCTTTTTTAACTTGTCGATTACAACAAAGGGGTAGTTGACTAGATGCCATTGAAAAACCTAGAGATGTCAATGAGTTGATCTTCAAGACTCTTGGCACGTTTCCACATGTTTTGATGGTTTAATATGTTTCGCTGGTTTGATTGTTTGATTTTTTTTTTTTTTTTTTTAATGATAGTGAATTAATAAATGTGTATTTGAAAAAAGAGAACTTAATTTTTAAGTTAATTTATAATTTTTCTATAAAGGAAAAAATTTAGGTACAATACTTTAGGTAATGTTCCTTAAGTTCCCTTCTTAAGATTCAGTCACATGACTATTTCACTAAAAAAATACACTTTTATCCTACGAGAAAAAATCCACATTACAAAATCTTAAAATGAGAACTTAAGAAACAATACTTAAGTATTGTACCTAAGTTTTGCCCTTCTATAAAATAATCACGTTGTTAATCAAACTTTGGTTCAAATAATTATTTGGGTCACAAGAAATATTAATAATTTTATATTTAAGCCAAATGAATATAAAATACTTGAATATTCACTAAGATCTCGAAACCTGGAAATTGTGAAGATGTCGTGACTTGGCAGGTAGTGTGTAGGTCACATAATGCACCTTTGATCAAGTTTTGACTAGACTTAAGTACATTCTCTATCCAAAATACATTTTTCTCATAAAAAATACATTAAAATGAGACAATAAATTACAAGCAAATTTAACACAAAATTAAGTCAACAAAGGCATAAACTTAACAATCTTCAATTACTAAATGTGGAGATGTGGAAATAATGTTAGAAGGAGAACATATTTAGGAGAATAGGTTGAAAAGATGCCCACTGATATTGATTAAAGTTTGTGAGTTAGACACTAACTATCATTTTTTTTTAATTGGAACACTAACTATCAATAATACAAATTTGAATTTTTTCCAACATATTCTAGTTATTAAAGAAAGTTGTGTCTATTTTTAGATCAAGGAGATGAAGAAAAAGTATATGGACATAAAATAACTCCTTACCTACATTTAGATTTAACAAATATCTTCCTGAAAAATAATAATAATAATAATAATTTTACGAATCATATGTATCTTTGTTTTGTTTTGTTTTGGTTTTGATTTATTTTTTTTTTTTTTAAGCCTTTTCTCTCTACAATTTATTTTTTCACCAACCAGGAACCGAGCCGACCACATGTTTCTACTAATAGCAACCTCTCTTGGACCCGACCGAGTAAACCGAGGAAGGACTCTGAAGTGGAGTGCCACATGTCGACAATTTCTCGGAACCTCTGTTGATGGCATAAAGTATGAAATGCTTGAGAAGTGTATTCAAGAATTTCTTGGAACTTTTGTTGGACCCGATGGCATAAATCGTAAATTTCTCAAAAATTGAGTGCCAAGTTGGTCCGAGAAATTCTTTACCGTCTTAGATAATCTGCCAGTAGGAATGATAAAGTAAATATGCTAACCAAAGGGAGGAAGAAGAATCAGCAGAATCATAACGTGTGCAAAATATCTGGAAATAATATAGGCACTCCTAAAAAGAGGGCCGTGAGTGTTGGAGGATGATAGTACAATTGTTACTGCCTTAGATGCAGCGCAGATAATTAAATCGTTTACCAAGGATCGTAGGCAAAGATCCAAGTCCAAAGGAAAACACAGTAAGTCACGCAGTGAGGACATAGAGTTCTTTCTCAAGTTAAAAATAGAACATACAATTTAAAATAAATGAACTAAGTTTACATAAGTTTCAGAGCTTAAATGCTTAAAGATGCAGCAAACCAGTCAAGCAGGGGCGGAGGCATGTTAAATTCAAAATTTCTTTATGTTTGACCTATTGTTGAGATCTTTATATTTAATGGTAGCCCCCCAAAATATGTATCTTTGACATGGCTTGGCTTAATAATTACTGAATTACGTAGTCCAAATCAGTAAATCATTAGTCGCTGAGGTGG
Source organism: Quercus suber (assembly GCF_002906115.3). Lineage (NCBI taxonomy): Eukaryota > Viridiplantae > Streptophyta > Magnoliopsida > Fagales > Fagaceae > Quercus > Quercus suber. The sequence goes on along the minus strand of NW_027069701.1, from coordinate 153,196 downwards.
GTCCTAATTCCCACCTAAATAAAGCACTTTTACAGTTTACCCATAAATCTATAACTATTCTTTCTTTTTTTACTTTTCCACAATTGTGTGAAATGTGTGCTTCCCGCTAGGTAAGACTTCTTCTTATATCATGTAGACTTCATCATCATTACAAGTTTTTCCTCAAATTTGATATTTCTTTTAGGGTATTATTTTCTCTCACCATCATCATTTTTTTCCCTTTTGGGCTTGAATTTAGGTGCCAAATAAGTTGTTATAACATTGATTTGTTTATAGAAATTATTAGGTTCTAAATGTTTAGGATTAAATATTTAGATTTCTATTTTTATGTATGTTAGCAAACTGAGATCAAAACATGTCTAGATTATGTATTAGACATTGCTCATGATTGTACAAATCAGGTTTCAAGAACTTATAAGCTGTAAAAAAGAGAAGTTAATTTCAGTGAGATTCGACCGATCGAAAATCGTAGTCTGGATTTTTTTTTTTTTTGCATAATTCTATTTCAATCCAAACATTACAAAAATGTTTAGGGTTTTAAGTGAAACACTTCCTGGTATAAAAAGGATAACCCTAACTACGTTTTAAAGGTTCTTGAAATTCTTGTGAGTTACTCTTGTGAGATTTTTGAGAGATTTTGTACCTTCTAACTCAACAAGCATCAACCGGATCAAGAGATTTACAATCAAGAACTGGTGGAATCAAGTTGCTACTACAAGATCAACAAAGACTAGTAATCTGAAACCTTTGAGTGAGATATCAAAGTTATAAGCGTGGGAACTTGTGTTCAACAAATCCTAGAGAAAAGAGTCCGTGGAGTCAAAGTTGCATGTGGTCGTGTCAGTATGTTCTACTGGAGGTAGCATTATGTTTAGGAGTTAAATCTTTTGTAAAGTTCAATTCTTTCTAGTCGATTTGTTTACCTTGAGGATAGTTAGGTCAAATCCTCATTAGGTTTTTACCTTGAAACTATTGGTTTCATTGGTTTTCCTAGGTAATCATATCATTATCTTATTTATTTTTTCACACTGCATGATATGATATACTACTATTTAACCTAGATCTCCTGAAGAATTGTTTCTCTTCACTAGTGAAAGGTGGTTCTCTCCCATCTTCTCCTAGGTCGTAGAATAGTCGTCCCTTCTTCGAAGGTGTCTGTGTACCTTGAGGTAATAAGTTTACCTTCAAGGTTTTGTGGTTTCTCTTTTCTTTTAAGGTACGAGAAATAGTTTTTTATTTTATTTCTTCTTCTTTGCTCTATTTGTAATCTCACAAGAATGGAAGACTTAACCAAATCCTAGAGTTGCCTCACTCTCTCGGATAGAGAAGCGTCAGATCTTTGTATTACAGATGAGGAGGCGATCATTGAGTTTGTTTTAGCAACAAAGTTCTTAACCAAGCGTGCCTTAAACATTGACGCTATCGCAAAAGCTTTCATACCCCTATGGAGATTGAAGAATGGTTTTAAAGTGACTAAGGAAGGGGACCACGCTGTTCTGTTCTCTTTCTACAACCAAGAAGATATTGACAAGATTCTTAAAACTAAACCATGGAGTTTTGATAAACATCTAATGGTCTTGTAGCAGTATGACAAGGAGGTTGACATGGTTGATATGGATTTTAATATGGTTACTTTTTGGGTAGAGGTACAAGACATACTAGTTCGCTTCCGAACAAAGTCGATTGTTGAAAAAATTTGTGGAGCAGTTGGATTGGTGGATAGGAATACAGATGAGAGTGAAGTAATGGGTGATGGTTTTGTCAGGATGCATGTTGCTATCAATATTTCTCAACCACTATATAGAGGTAGAGTGATATCCTTGGAGAATGGTAAGGAATTATGGGTGTCGTTTAAATACGAATGACTATCTAATCTATGCTACTGGTGCGGCAGCCTTACACACTACGATAGGGACTATGAGTTGTGGATAGAAAGTGAAGGTACTCTTCCTACTAAAACTCAACAATTCGGTGCATGGATTAGAGCACCTCCTTTTATGTTGTCGCGAAGACACACAGTCTCTATTCTTGGGTTCTATAAAGCAAAAGCTGCTGGACATAGGACTAATCCACCTACTAGATCATTTGATAAGCAGGCAATGGTGTTACGGAGAGGGGGGCCATCATCGGAGATTATAAGGCCTGAAAAGGAAAGTTCGACTACAGCACTAACGTACAGAAAATCAGCTTCTATGTTGGAACTGTTAGGGGCTTAGGAACCAACGTACAGAAAATCAGCTTGCAGAGATGGTATGGGCAAAAGATCCCTCCGTTGTGTTTATAGCCGAAACATGGACGGATGAAGATAGGCTAAAAAACATTCAAAAAAGATTGGAGTTCAAAAATAGATTTGTTGTGCCAAGAAAAAAAATAAAGCAGGAGGACTAGTACTCTTTTGGAAGAAGGAGTTTAAGCTTGAGGTGCAAACTTTCTCAAAGAATCATATAGACACTACAATAAACAAAAATTCAGAAGATGAGTAGAGGTTCATCGGATTTTACAGGGAAGTAGACACATAGAAGAGGCATGAGTCATGGAATAGATTACCGAGCTTAAAAATAAGGGTTCAGATATTTGTATTTGTGTAGGTGGCTTCAACGAAATCATAAGACAATCCGAAAAAAGGGATGGCAGGGTTCGGCCACATGGACAAATGTAGCCCATCCGTGAGGTGTTGAACGAATGTGGGTTCATGGATATGGGTTTTGTCAGTTCAGAATTCACATGGCATAAACACTTTCCGGATTACACTATATAGGAGAGATTGGATAGAGCCGTGGCAACAAACAAATGGTTTTTAAAATTTTCGAAGACCAAGGTTCATCATTTGGATGTCACTTCTTCAAACAATAAACCTTTATGGATAGTATCATAAATAATGGAATGCGGACTACAAAAACCTTTCTCGCTTCGAACAAATGTGGATGTTAGAAAAAGGGTGTGGGGAAACCATTGAGGCCGTGTGGGGAGAGGATGTGGATGTCTCACAAGTAGAGAAAATTTTAAAGAAAGTGGATAAGTGTGGTTTGAAATTAACACAGTGGAGTAAAAAGCACTTTGGCAGTGTACGGTTGGAGCTTGAAAAGAAGAGGAAACAGATGGTTTAGGCCGAGAAAAGAGCAATCAAATGTGGAGATGCTAGATGGCTGAAGAAACTAGAAGCTAAAATAAACACTCTTCTTGATAAGGAGGCGAAAATGTGGTCCCAATGGTCAAAGTGACTTAGTTGAAGGACGGGGACAGGAACACGAGATTTTATCACAGCAAGGCATCACAAAGAAGGAATAGAAACTGTATCAAAGGGCTCTTTGACTCATCAGGCTAATGGACAACTCGGCCACACCAGGTTGTAGACATTGCTATCAACTACTATTAGCAACTATTCACCACTAGATGCAGTGCTAACCGAAATCCCTTAGTTGGTGACAGCAGACATGAACATGGCCTTGACTAGCACTTTCACAGCAAATGAGGTTGAACGAGCACTAAAACAAATGGAACCTCTCAAATCATCGGGACCTGACGGTATGCCTCATTTGTTTTATCAAAACTATTGGTCTTTAGTTGGTAATGATGTTAAGGAAGCTATATTGTTTTATTTAAATATAGGGTCTCTCCCTAAAACATTTGGTCACTCTTTTATCACTCTCATCCCCAAAGTGAAAAACCCCAAATATATCTCACAATATAGACCTATTAGTTTGAGTAACGTACTATACCGGGTCTTCTGCAAAGTGTTGGCAAATAGATTAAAACTTGTGCTTCCACATATCATCTCTAAACAACAAAGTGCTTTTCTAACTGACCAGTTAATTTCATACAATATTTTGGTGGCTTTTGAAACTTTACATTACATGAGGAATCATTGCATGGGTAAAATAGGATATATGGCTCTCAAGCTTGATATGAGCAAGGCTTATGACCGGGTGGAATGGAATTATATGGAGAAATTGATGGTGAAGATGGGATTTAGCAATAGTTGGGTAAAGCTTATGATGGAGTGCATAACCACAGCCACATACTCAATCTTAATAAATGGTGAACCACACGGCCACATCACCCCATCTAGGGGACTTAGACAAGGCGACCCACTTTCACCTTATCTATTTCTCTTGTGTACTGAAGGGCTACATAGATTGATAAATCTAGCCATGGTGAGGGTGGAGTTGAAAGATGTTTCTATTTGTTGCAATGGCCCTAAACTAACACATCTTCTATTTGTAGATGATAGTCTTGTTTTTTGTAGGTCTACTGAAGCAAATTGCCAAAGGCTCTTGCACATTTTATCCACCTATGAGTAAGCATCAGGCTAGCAAGTTAATAGATCCAAAACAAGCATCTTTTTCAGCAAATCTACATCTCTAGCAATGCAGCAAGCAATAAAAGATAGGTTGGTAGTGGCTAGTGTTGAGCATTATGAAAAATACCTAAGATTGCCAGCAAGTTAATAGATCCAAAACAAGCATCTTTTTTAGCAAATCTACATATCTAGCAATGCCGCAAGCAATAAAAGATAGGTTGGGAGTGGCTAGTGTTGAGCATTATGAAAAATACCTAGGATTGCCATCCTTTGTTGGCCGAAGCAAGAAGGCAAGCTTTAACAATATCAGAGAACAAAAAGAAAGAGAGCAAAGAAGCAGAGTTGCCGGTGTGATCTTCATCCTAGCCATGAGAGGTTAGGCTGCAACTCTTTGCTAACCCTACTCTTGTCTTTCAATTCAAAGGGTGTGCGTGTGAACGTATACATGCAGCATCTATATATGCCCTTGTAAATTCATCTGGTGCAGTATTGCACCATTGTCAGAATTATGGAGGTACTTTGTAGTGATGAAATACATGAAGGAAATAACAAAAGATATACTAGGCATGGTTATTTTCAATCCACACATGCTTGGGCAGAAATATGATATTTTCTTCTTTGTCCTTTTTTTTTTTAAAGTTAATTTTAAGGATAAATGTTTTTTTTATTTGCTTTCAATAAAAAAACAAGCAAGTTAAATAGGATTTATTTATAGGCCGTAAGGTTCAAATGAGCATAAAGCAATCTTTAAAAGAAAAAAAGAAAAAAAGAAAATAAGAGTCTTAAGTATTTTGAACAAGACTGATATTTGAAGTCAATGATGTTGGATAATTTTTTATTTTTTTTATTTTTTGAGAGAAATGATGTAGGATAATTAGATACGGTACAAGAATATTTATGAAATTCTTTAAAATGGTAGATGCGATTTTTTTCCTTTCTAATAATATAATGAAGCTATGTATTTTTTTTTTTTTTAATACATTTGTTCATTGCCAAAATTTTATTTATTTTCTCTCCTTTCTTGTACATGTACCCCTTTCTTGTTGGTTTCTAAAAAATAACAAATTGAAGATAGATTGTGAGAAAGAGAGAAATAAAATCTATGAATTAGACCTATTTTTTTTATTTTATTTCTATAATTATTGTATAAAAAACGTAAGTAAATTACCTTAGATAAGAAAACTTTAAATCTATGATGTGGTCTTATTGGTAAATTACTAAGTAGACTATAAATTTTTAATTTGCTACCCTCCATTACTCCTGACGAAAGCAAAATACTCTTTGAATCAACCCATCTCTTATTTAGTGTGCCTCCAAGTTTATAGAAATAATAAGTGTAGAAACACAATTCTTAAAAAAAGAAAAAAAGAAGAAGTAGATATTCACGTTTTAATTATTTACAGTACGTATCTCCAAACCTTGGCCCAATAAGGTAAGACAAGTTTTTTGTTTAATCCTCGCTATTGGACCTAACCGAAAGATTTTTAAGTTGGGCTGAGGGTAATGGACTTGTTATTAGCTGGAGTTGGTAATTATTTTTTTTTTTTTTTTTTTTTTTTTTTTTTTACATTTGTTCATTGCCAAAATTTTATTTATTTTCTCTCCTTTCTTGTACATGTACCCCTTTCTTGTTGGTTTATAAAAAATAACAAATTGAAGATAGATTGTGAGAAAGAGAGAAATAAAATCTATGAATTAGACCTATTTTTTATTTTATTTCTATAAGTATTGTATAAAAAACGTAAGTAAATTACCTTAGATAAGAAAACTTTAAATCTATGATGTGGTCTTATTGGTAAATTACTTAGTAGACTATAAATTTTTAATTTACTACCCTCCATTACTCCTGACGAAAGCAAAATACTCTTTGAATCAACCCATCTCTTATTTAGTGTGCCTCCAAGTTTATAGAAATAATAAGTGTAGAAACACAATTCTTAAAAAAAGAAAAAAAGAAGAAGTAGATATTCACGTTTTAATTATTTACAGTACGTATCTCCAAACCTTGGCCCAATAAGGTAAGACAAGTTTTTTGTTTAATCCTCGCTATTGGACCTAACCGAAAGATTTTTAAGTTGGGCTGAGGGTAATGGACTTGTTATTAGCTGGAGTTGGTAATTTTCTTTTTTGGGCCTACTAAAGAATTGGACTGGACTTACTGTTGGCATAAGCTTCTCAAGAACTCACCGCATGTAGATCTTTTTTTTTTCTTTTTTTTTTAAAAAATCCTAAAAAATGGCTTCTAAAGCACAATCTAAAAGTTAAAATTGTTAATTTTATAATCTCCTTTTCTCTTCAAATACTTGAATGCAAAATTCTCCTTTTAAAAAAATTAACAATAACAATCATGCAAGACGAAATCTTCCAAAAATGGAGACTCTTGTTTTAAAAAAACAAAAAACAATATGAATTGTATCAACCGTAAAATGAAACTAGTATTTAGTGTTACTGTTACATATGAATATATAGGATCCATCCTAAGTAAATGTCAATTTTACATGTGTAACAGTGACATTAAGTTTTTTTCGGTAAAATCGTAAGCAACTACGCTTTTTGATCCATCCAATTCTTACAAACACTTCTTATTTGCAAATAGTGGGTGAGTGAAAGTTGGACCTCCCCTAGAAGATTTTATACCCATTAAATTCTTATTGAACACTTCTCTCTGGATTTGCCAAGCCATGTATTTCATTCACATGATGAAAAATATCGTAGAGAGAGGGTCACCCTATTGGATTCCTTAATAAGGTTGGAAGGAATCCATTCTTTCACCATTCAAAACCAGTCAGCCATTGCTCTAGCTTCGAATCCCATATTTTACGCTCGTTCTAAGCATATTGAAGTGGAATATCATTTCATTCATGAAAAGTTGTTCATCAATTATGTCTCTTGTTCAGATCAGCTTGTTTACATTCTTACAAAGTATCTTCCCTCTCCTGCTTACACTTGTTTAAGGTCCAATCTTCTAATTCTATTCAGGACTCCTTCGATTGAAGGGGATGTTAACCCACTATGCAATCCACCGCAATCCAAATGTATATTGTTACTAATCTAGTCAGCACAACACACGTGTGGAGGTTGATTACAATATCTAGATTAGTCAGAGTGAATTACGGATAAGTTTATTATAGTCTAACAGATTAGTATTCCTATCAGAAAAAAAAAAAAAAAAAAAAAAAAAAAACAGATTAGTATTAGAGGCAGCTATTTATTGTAATGTATATGTACTGGGAGTCTGGGATTACACATTGTAATAGATAGATTGGAATATACAAAAGACACTCTCTTTCTCGGAATTTCTTCACATAGTGCCCTCAGCAGCTCGGATCTACAAATCTAGCTCCAGTAATTACTCGCACGTTTCTTAACTCTTGTTTTTGTGATAAAAGCGTGTAAAAGGAAGATGAATATGGTGAAATTAATTTTAAAAAGACTGTCACTCACATTTTCCCTTTTCTTTTGGAGCGGCTTGTTTCATATTTTCTCAAGTATCTTTGGCCCAAGAGGACCCTTGTTTATTGCTTGTTATCGAAGTCAGGTAGATTGCTGTAATATGGTTTCGTTGGTTTAGAGCTGCTATATGTTTGGGGAAAATTGCACCACCCTGTAAGTTTTCAGCAATTGTAGCTACATTCCCTCTAGTTTGAAATAAAACACTTACCTCTTCTTTCTTCTTTCTTCTTTCTTCTTTCTTTTTCTTTTTCTATTTATTATTATTATTATTATTATTATTTGAATTCTAAAAAACAAGATGAGAGATTATTATTTTTAATTTATTTCTTTTTGGAAAGAGTTGTCAATGTAATTTTCCCTATATGTTGATAGGGAAAAGTTAATGGATGCTTTTAAGGCCAATAGCTTAGGAAATATTTTTAAAAACTTTTTATGTGAAAAAAAAATAATTAAAATTATATATATATATATATATATTTTATATTTCACATGAATGTGGTATTAAACTTTCTTAAAATGATCCATTAACAAATACTCTAAGGGCATCCGTTAACCGAACCCTATAGTATATAACTAATATAAGCACATCTTGATCCAAAAATCTAGGTCAATGAGTCTAGACCTAACTATATTATATTAAGTGTACATTTGGCTACCAATTAAAAAACCAACTTATTTTACTATTTAGTTTATTTTTGCTACTATTAATAGGTCTTACTGCACTTTTTAATACTATTCATGAGTCTTACTGTACTATTTCAGCTAATTTTTACTTTTATCTACATAATTTTCAGGAAAAGATTTTAATTTCAACAAAATAAACGAATTTCAAACAGACTCTAAGTATTAATCACTCACTCTTCTCTTTTGTATATAAAGTGACATTTTATCACTCAACTTACCATGATGCAATTGTAAGTCGGCTCGTGCAAAAATTTCTACATTTTTAGTATAAAAACCTACTTTTTTTTTTTTTTTTTTCTATTTTACATACTCACTTTTTAAAACATATCATATCAGATTATTTATTTTACTGAATATTTCATTAAAGTATCAATATTTTTATTTTCTTAATTATTTCTATTTTTTCACACACAATTACCATCATCCACCCTTTTTTTTCATAAATATGTAAAAATAATAATAATAAAAATTAAATGCAAATTGTGTATAAATTTACATCCGAACAAGGTTAATTAAAGCCAAAAGAAAGCCTTCTTTATAAACATATCAAAAGTTTGCATCTGAACAAGGTTAATTAAAGCCAAAAGAAAGCCTTCTTTGGGTGTATAAATTTACATCAATTTGTTAGAATGTGACACATTTTCTATTATTGATGAGAGTGCAATGACTATGAGACTTTTCAGCAAGAAGCATACTCCAATCGAGACGTTTGAGCTTGTTTAATAGTTTTCGTGGTCTTTGAGTTGGTGCGGCCAGAAAGTTTAACGCGTTTTCCTAAAACCGTGTTGACGTCATCTAGGATCCGCTCCCCCCTATATCCTATTTTCTATGAATCAAATTAGGCTCTGTCGTTCCCTTAAAAAACAAGAAAAGCCGTCTGTCTTTGGCATTCCTAATAGAAATGCCAGTATCATTTAAAATGATACAATTTTGTACTATAATTTGTCATGCAGTAAGTTATGATTTATAAAAGTGTATTTCGCATAACCCACTATCACACTTTAATTAATTACAACTCACTATATGGTAAATTGTGACATAAAATTATATTATTTTATGTGTCCCTAATATTACCTTTCATATATACAAAAATGGCTTTTGAGTTATCTTATAGCATCTTTGGGATGTTATGCAAGTTTCATTTTATTGGAGTTTTTAGCTTCTTTTTGTTATTATTTATAGGTCTCATTACATTTTTTGGTAATATTTGTTTCTTTTCCTTTACTTGTGTGGATGAAGCATGTTCCATCGGACATAGACCAACTTGTTATTTCAGATTCTGTAACTTCTTAATAATAGCTTTTGAAGTTGATTCTCAAAAAAAGCTAGCTTTTAGCTCCAATAAAAAAATAATAATAATAATATTTTTTTTTTTGATCGATTTAGCTTTTAGCCTTTTTTTTTTTTTTTTTTTTACTTTAATTAAAATGTTTTTAGTTTTAGCTAAATAAATTGTTCTCAAACAAACACTTAGTGACCCGCCAACTGAAGCTTCTATCAACTAGCTTTGATAGTTATGGAAATGAATTCTCAAAGAGGAAAGATTAATGAGATCAGAGATCACAAAAACATTGGTTACCATGTTGGGAGAGTCAAAAAGTAGTGGGCATTAACTAAAAGAAAGATTGCAAAGAAGCAGAGCTGCCTATGTGATCTTCATCCTAGCCATGAGAGGTTTAGTCTGCAACTTGGTAACCCTAATCTCACCTTTCAATTCAAAGGGCCTGTCTGTGAATCTATGCATTTTCTGAAACAACATCTATAGCCTTGTAAATTCATCTAGTTCAGTATTGCACCAACTCCATCCAACAACTTAACTATCTCTGATAGCTTTCATGATAGTCTTGAAACTATATTGCATGGACACTGCATTTTTGGCCCAGTGTCAAAATTTAAAAAATAAAAAATAAATAAAAGACACCGCTAGACACGGATTTTGTGCGTGACTTACCATTACTCATGTCCAACACGGTGAACATGACAAATCTAAAAAATAAAAAAAAATAATAATAATAAAAAAAGGAAAGCTCAAGATTTTGACATTTGGACAACCCCTCACTGTTGATCTTGCTTGATCAATGGTATGAGAAACAAGAGAGAAGGGGAGAAGGGGAACACACCAGGGAAAGGAGAGCAATAAAAAGGGAAAGTTTTGTCATTTTACGGTTGGGTCATCAAGGCAGCATTTAAGGTTTACCATAGTAGGGCTTTAGTCATCCCTATCAACAAATAAATTAGGAGCCGAATTCCTATGAAAAGAGTACCATCGGGTTTGGGTACCACAATTGGCACTGTCTGTGAGGATCCTACTTAGCATAAGACCTCGAGTTAACATGATATCATCCATAATGGAAGTCCCACATGTAGGAGAAGGATCGGTTGGCCCGGAGGCAATCATTTAAGAGCCTCCTCTTGGGGCCAGATAAGATTGGAAAGGGAACAGAAAAGGGAGTAGGATCACATGCAAGATGGGCATGAGACAAGACTTGATTCGAAAAGATCAGTATATTACGTTCCCGAGAAGTCGTATCGTAGTGAACGGGACTAGGAGGTAGAAAACCTACTGAAGCAAATTAAGAAGTTGAAAATAGAGATTAGGGGCCGATGTCGTAGGAGGGATCGTGAGGGGTCATTTGACAATCCCGACTATATCGAAGGCAGCACGGCTGGATCATCTCACCGAAGTGATTCACAACGATTAAGAGATAGGTCCAACAAAACTATGGGACATCATTCTGACACGCCAAGGTGCTCTAATACAGCCTTGGACGCCATGAGTCGGGCGCTTCGGAAAGCCGCCCAATCACTACTTTTTGACAAGATAGAGCGTACTGAGATGCTGTGGCTTTTCAAGCACCCACCATTTACTTGCTATGATGGCAAAACCAACCCAGTGAAACACGTCAGCCATTATATTCAGATGATGTCTTTATATTACCAGAATGACAGGTTGATGTGCAAAGTATTTCCATCCAACCTCAGGCCCACGAAAATGAGGTGGTTCAACGGTTTAAGAAGAGGGTCCATACATAATTTTGGGAAATTTATTCAAGTGTTCGGGGCCCAATTATCACTTGCATCTGGTCCTTCAACCGATCGAGGCATTGTTATCCAAGAAGATAGGAAATAAGGAGACTCTGCAGTCGTACGTGAATAGGTACTGTGAGTTATACTACGAAATAGGGGAGGAAATGAGCAGGTGGCAGCAAGTACTTTTAGGCTCGGGTTGCCTTAGGACTCGAAATTGAGGGATTCTTTGACCATGCGTCACCCCAAGAACATGCACTAGTTAATGAGGAGGATTGAGGAACATAAATGGCTGGAGGATGATAAACAGTAGAGTAAAGGCAAAACTCCGAGCTCTTCCCAATACAACAGAGATCCTCGACCCGGGGGATTCTAGTAGAGAACCAAAAGAGAATCAAGGAGGCTAAATATGGTACCATGGCCCGAAGGAGTTAATGTAGCCTTCAAAGAACCTGTCCACAAGATCCTTGAGCACATAAAGAATGAGCCATACTTCCGGTGGCTCGAGAAGATGGGCGGGGACCTAGCCAAAAAAAATCAAAGTTTGTATTACACGTATCATAAGGAGAAAAGCCATATTGCCAAACACTATCAGGTGTGGAAAGATCATCTAGAACAGCTTGTAAAGGTAGGACATTTGAAAGAATTTATAATTGGATAAGAAGGTGGAACTGTGGGACAGGTTTTAGGTAGCAGAGGTAACACTCTTCCTCTGCCCCTAGGAATTATTGAGGCCATTCATGCGGCCTCCGTTGGTGTGAATGTAAGCCGCCAGAGGGGTATATTGAGTGTCACAACTGTTAGGGACATATTTTATGTAATTGGCTAATATTTTGATAAAATGCACTTTACTTGTATTTAGGTAGATCTAGGATGGGTTTAAGACTTCAAGAAACATGTTGCTCAAGTCAATTATTAAAGCCATGAAGATCTGACTAAGAAAAAAGTGAAGAAGAGTTGTTCATTAAAGCTTCACAACAATCTTAACAGAAAGACTTCTATTAAGATTTAAAGTCGAAGCTCGACACAAGCTATTTCTGTTGAGACTTACGAAATCAAAAATTTCAAATTTGATTTTCAGCCATGCTTGTATATTTGTATAGGATTTCTTTTCTCACAACCCTAGACATATATAAGGATTATTTTAAAGGTCTTCGTACATGCAGATAGTGACCTAGTTCATTATTCTCTCCGAAGAAGCTACTGTGTCTTTACGCCAAGGGTTTTGTGACCAAGGAGCTTCCTGATCTTCATCGTTGATGAACTGAAGAACTTTGCAGCCAGCAACCTCTTCAAGTTGTTGAAGTTAGTCACATATTGGATCCATGCATCATTGGTTAGTCACGTACTAGGATTCGTGCATTGAATGGAAAGATTATCACTACAATACAAGTCCAATTGGGTATTGGGATAAGGGTTCAACTATAGGTTGGTATTTCGGGATAGGCCAAAGGGTTTGGTAAGATTCCTTATACTTGTAACCGCTTGTGATTGATAATAGTGGATTCTTGGGAGTAGTGATCTTAAAATCACCTGATAGGATTTTGTCTTAATGGTTTTCCCCATTCATAAACAAATCACCTGTGTCAAATTAATTTTTTCACTGCATTTAGATAATTTGGTGATTTATTTGTGCGGCTACGCTATTGCATGAAATTTGATCTAATTAATTAACTTGGGTATTTAATTAATTAATTGCAAGGGGTTAATTCATTTTAACCCAACAAGCGGTATCAGAGTAGGTACACTCTAATTAGATTTTAATCTTTGTTGTGTGATCCATTGACCCCTATTTGTCATGGATAGAAGACAGTCTCTTATTATACCTCATTTATTTGATGGAACTAACTATACATACTAAAAAGTATGCATGAGAGTTTTCTTGCAGTCTTTAGATGAGAAGGTCTGGCAAGCTGTGAAAATTGGCTAGGTGAAGCCAAAGGAAGCGCCGACTGATTGGGATAAGGCCAAGATCAAAGCGGCAAACTTCAACAGTAGGGCATTGAATACCTATTCAGTGTGGTGACCAATGAGGAGTTCAAGAAAATATCCTCAACTAAAACTACAAAGGAAGTATGACCATCCTCCAAACAACCTATGAAGGGACTAAGGCTGTCAAGGATTCAAAGCTCTAAAGGCTCACAACTAGCTTTAAGGAGATAAAGATGGAGGATGATGAGATGTTTGATGATTTCTATGCCAAGCTGGAGGACATAGTGAACTCAGCATTCAATCTTAGTGATCATATTCCTGAGCCCAAGATTGTGAGAAAGGTGCTCAAATATCTCTTTGAGAGATTTCATGCCAAGATAACAGCAATTGAAGAATCAAAGGACATTGACACCATTCCTTTGACGAAGCTGATTGAAAACTTGCAAACCTATGAATTGGGTTTGACTAGACTTGGGAAAGGAACCAAAAGTAAGAATATGTCACTGAAGGCCAAAAGAAATGAGATTGACGAGTCTTCAGATAATGAAGATTCCAAGATGAAGTCCTACATCACTAGGTAGTACAAGAAGTTCATGAAGAATGCTAATGTGAAAGGTTTTGACAAGAACCGTAAGCAATCTAGTTCTTCTCAATTCAAAAGTCAAGATAGAGGGAAGAACGATGCTAAGGATGGGGGTCAGTATACTATTCCCTTCGAACCAAAGTGCTTTGGATGTCAAGGTTTTGGACACATGAAACAAGAATGTCCAACATATCTTAAGTCGATTGGGAAAAGCAAGGCTTTTACTGCTACCTTGAGTGATACTGAGCCTGAGACTAAGTTAGATGACAGTGATGACAAAGGAATCTTGAGTGCTTTCACTGCCACAGTGGATCTTACTGAGGGGATCGTAGAAGTAGTGGATGAAGAAGAGGACTTAGTGGAATCTAAGTTCGAGAAGATGGATGAATAGGATGACATCCATACAGCTTATGCAAAGTTATGCAAGGAATCTAAAAAGCATGAGAAGCTGTATAGGCTGTCTACTAAGAAGCTTAGTGAAGTGGAGCTGGAACGAGAGGAGCTATCCACAAAGGTTGATGAAGCCAATCAAACCATTGGAGCACTGAGCTTCGAAAACAACTTCTTGGCTGAAAGAACCAAGAAGCTTAAAGCAGAATTGTTCCAAGTTCGAGTTCAGTTGGAGAGGACTTCGAGTGCAAAGCTGGATGAAATGTTGAACCTCTAGAAATCAGCTTTGACAGAACCGACTTGGGGTATGATCTCTCTAACTCTCTCCTAATATTGCCTCTTCTAGTAAAATAGTTTTTGTCTCACCTGCTAATGATATTGATGCTGATAATAATGAAGCTAAAACTGAAATAGCTAATGAGAACTTAGACAATGACAAATCTATTCTAGGAGCACCCCCTAAGATAGAGGAGAAAGAGACTAGAAACCCTAAGAGCAATAAGGCTAAAAGTAAGAAGTCTCAACCAAAGAAGCCACATTTATGTCATCATTGTGGAGCTTCGGGACACACTCGTCCAAATTGCTATAAGTGGTTAGTTACTCAACAGAGCAATAGTGTGTTATCATCTGGTGGTCAAGGTCATATTCCACCATATTTGGGTCCTCTTGGAGATCTTCTCAAGGCCCTCATGTTCCTTTCAAAGTTGAACAATTTCAATTCTTTCCCCTCACCTTCGGAACAAAGGTTCAACTCTAGGAAAGAATCATCCTCCAAAACCAAAGTTTGGAAAGAAAAAAGGCTTAAAGTGATTTAGTCACTCTCTCTCTCTCTCTCTCTCTCTCTCTCTCTCTCTCTCTCTTTATGTTTTTGCACTACTTGTTTGTTTTGCTTTCTTGTTTTTGAGTCAGTCTAGTTTGATACTTTGTATGTTTACATGTTTTTGTTTGTTTGTTTTCAGTTTTGTTTTATTTTGTTTTTCATAAAAATAAAAATATAAAAATTGAAAAATCAAAAAAATACAAAAATAGTGTGTGTTTGTGCATATTGGTACTTGTGTACCCTGGATGGCCATTGAAACAAAGTTTTCTAAACTTTATATCTCTTGTAGCTTAGATGAACATCTCAATGCACAAATAAGCAAGTAAACTTTGTGGCTCGTGTTTGTGATGAGTATGATTAAGATTGTCTCTTATATCTCATACTTATATCACTCTTTTTGATGGGAAAGACTAGAAAATCCTATGAAAAAGGCATAAATAACCATCTCACCACTAAAACCTACAAATAATTTATAACATCTATGTACTTTGGCACAGTAAAATTGGGATGTTAAACATACATAATTGGGTATTTTCTTTTATTTCTCTTATATGTCCATGCATGCTATGCTTAAAAGAAAAATATGCAAAGAAAAATAGAAGCAAAAAGAAACAAAATGCTTCTAAAATGGTTGCAAGCACGTTTCTAGGAGATGTGGGAGTTATAGGATTTACTTCGAAGGTGATAGTCCCTATCAAACAGTTATGATTGTGTGTGAGTATATTTGATTTTCTCATGTCTCAAATCTTCATAATATGAGACACTTATGTACTCTTGCTATGTTTCACACACAACATGCAAATTCTTTAATACTTTTGATACATGTGTAGGTACAATGTGATTTGGCTATCAGAAGAGATAGGTGTATTAATATATGCTCACTAAACTGTCTTAACTTATTTTTGAAATATAAATTTGGTTAGACTTGTTTAGTCTGTGTGTGTATTATTGGATCTATGAATGCTTTGCATCTTGTTTGAGATGAGATTTGAGAGCTTGATATGTGGCTTGGATGTTTGTTTGAGTAGCTTGTTTTTGCATTCATCTCTATGTGTTTTTCACTCCTTGAAAAACTTTCTTTCTTCAAGCTCGATAGCTTCTCGATACATCCTCAACAAATACCTTTCTATCGAGACCTATCTTCAGCTTCTCAATAGATGACTCATTTTATCGAGACTTCTTTCTGGCCTCTTTTTCTTCTCGATAGATCCTCAACAGATCCCCTATCCATCGAGGTTTCTAGGTTTTCTCTTGATAGCTTTTTGACAGTTTTCTCAATCCATTGAGGAAAATTCTTGTGCTCACTGTCTTCTTGACAGATTCTTGACAGTTTTTCGATCCATTGAGATCTTCTTTTAGCCATTGATAGATCCTCGCCAGATCCTCGACAGATTCCCTTCTGTCGAGATTTAGAGCTTGACAGATTCTTAATAGATCCTTAATCCATCGAGATGCGATTTTCTATATATAGTGAGGCGTGATCCAATTCATTTCATTCTCATTTCTCCTCGATAGAATCTTCCTTTCTCTCGATACAAACCTTTCTTTCTCACCAAAATCCATCAACCCACTCCTTTCTTGGCCTAATCCAAGCTCGAATCACTTGGTAAGACTTCTCAATCCCTCTTTCCACATGCATTCATGCGTTTTTGAGATTTTTTTTTTTTTTTTTAAATTTATGGGTTGGGGTTTATGAAATTGCTATCACATGTTCATGCATTGCATATTCCTTGCATTATAACTATGTTTCATGCATTTTAGGAATGAGTGCTTGATTATTAATGTGAGTGTTGACAGGATTGGATTGGGTTTTTCCCATGATGCTTTCAATTTATGCATGTCACATGTTCATGCATTCTTCATGCATACATTCTTTCTTTTCTTTCCTATTCTAATCATGTGTTGTGTTCTCTCTCTCTCTCTCTCTCTCTCTCTTATATAGACCTATCTATGGCACCCAAACAGAAAAAGTCTGTTCCAACTTGGAATCCTTATAAAGGTTCTAGGTCTTCCTTTTCTGATCCTCTCGTACCCTCTCATATTCGGTTCCGTGATGAGAAGGCCAAGACAGACTTCTTTGAGAACTTCCGAGATCATGGTATTCATTCAAAACGCCAGGTCATCTTGTCGGATTTCTCCAATACTACTCTATTCGAAGTCATTCGGATTCAGGGATGGGATCCCATTGTGGGAAACCCGAGAGGTGTCTGGTCGTGTTCATTCAAAAGTTTTACTCCAACATGCACGCCATCGATACCTTTATGCCTCAGTTTGTTATGACATTTAGAGGTACACGTATCATAGTTACCCTAGACCTTATTGCCAAGGTGCTACATGTTCCTAAGGTAGCACATCTTGACTACCTTGGTTGTGAGCATTTCAGGACGGTGTTTAGAGACGAGCTTATCTCTCACTTTTGTGAGAAACCTTCTCTTTAGGGTGGTTTTCTAAACACCCCTTGCTCAGGCTTTGCAAAAGGTCCAAGATTTTTGAACATGGTGATGACTTTCACTCTCATTCCACGGTCTCACTATAACTCCATCACCGAGCCTTGTGCTCATTTCTGTTTGTCTCTCATAGAGCGTCTCTTGATAGACTTTCCATCTCACTTTATAGAGTCTGTCATAGACGTCTATAGAGACATTGCTACATGTAATAAGCTCATCTTCTCTTTGGCTATCACGTGTATCCTCACACACTTTCACATTCCTATTCCTTTCTTTCTTCTCTTCACCATCATGGGTGCCATCAATGCCGGTTCTATCCGACGGAGTGAGGCTCAGCTTCAGTCGAAGCGGCCGCGAGTAGAGATGACCAATCCTGCGGCTCCTGTAGCTCCACCATCTTCAGCTCTGTCTTCTTCATCCCTTTTCTACCTCCACGACTGGTGGTGTAACCCTTGAGGCCATCATGCAGCAGCTTTAGCGGATACAGTTTGACTTTGGTGGTCGTCTTGATTATCTCACTGATGAGATGTGTTAGATGAACACCTGAGTAGGCTGCATTGCCCACCGGCAGGCTTGCATGGTTGGTCTTGCTCCTTCTCCCTCTCCTTCTCTAGAGGCCTCGCTTGATGATGAGGTTGATGATTTTGTGGATGGTGTTGACTCTTCCGATGATGACGAGATGACAACTTCTCAGTGACTTGCCTTTGTCATTCGTGACAAAAAAGGGAAGTAGTTTTGGGTTTGAGAGTAGTCTTGTACTTATAAGGAGAGTTAATATATGACATTTTTTATATGGGGAGTGTATATAGTATTGAGGGATGTAGTGAGGACTTTATATATTTTCTTTTCTTCTTTATTTACATTAGCCTCTTGTATACCGGTCTTGTGACAATTTTATTACATATATTGTACTTTATTTTCATTATATGATGATGATGTATGTTTTTCTTCACCTATCTCTATATGTGTTATTTTTTTTCTCTCTTTATACAAACGTTTCTTTATGTATGCAATCTTTATTTTTGTTTCACACATGATGCCTTGATGAGTCTTGTTTAAGTGTTTCAAAAAGACAAGTTGTGAAATTCTACCGTGCCATGAACTCTCTTCTTGCAAAGTTTTTCAAGAGTTTATGTTAGGGATAGATTTCTTGTGTAATACAACAAGTGGTTATGAGTTTAGTGATTTAAGACTTCTCTCATAATTATTTGTATTGTTGTGGTTTTGTCAAGGATTTTCAAAAGGGGAGATTGTTAAGGACATATTTTATGTAATTGGCTAATCCTTTGACAAAATGTACTTTACTTGTATTTGGATAGATCTAGGATGGGTTTAAGACTTTAAGAAACATGTTGTTTAAGTCAAGTGTTAAAGCCATGAAGATCTGACCTAAAAACAAGTGAAGAAGAGTTGCTCATTAAAGTGCGATAGCAATCTCGACAGAAAGACTTCAATTGAGATTTAGATTCGAAACTCGACAGAAGCTTAGCATAAGCTGTTTCTATCGAGACTTATGAAATCAGAAATTTCAGATCTAATTTTTGGTCCATGCTTGTTTATTTGTATAGGGTTTCTTTTCTCACAACCCTAGACATAAATAAGGATTATTTTAAAGGCCGTCGCGCATGCAAATAGTGACCTAGTTCATTATTCTCTCCGAAGAAGTTACTGCATCTTTACACCAAGGGTTTTGTGACCAAGGAGATTCCTGATCTTCATCATTGATGAACTGGAGAACTTTGCAGCCAAAAACCTCTTCAAGTTGCTAAAGTTAGTCATGTACTAGGATTTGTGCATCATTGGTTAGTCATGTACTGGGATTTGTGCATTGAATAGAAAGATTGCCGCTACAATACTAGTCCAATTAGGTATTGGGGTAAGGGTTCAACTGTAGGTTGGTATTTCGAGATGCGTCAAAGGGTTTGGTAAGATTCCTTATATTTCTTACCGCTTGTAATTGATAATAGTGAATTCTTGGGAATTGTGACCTTAAAATACTCCGTGAGGTTTTGCCTCTGTGGTTTTCCCTATTCGTAAACAAATCACTTGTGTCAAATTTATTTTTCCGCTGCATTTAGATAATTTGATGATTTGTTTATGTTGTCACGTTATTGCATGAAATTTGATCTAATTAATTAACTTGGGTAATTAATTAATTAATTAATTGCAAGGGGTCAATTCATTTTAACCCAACAACAACCCTATCCAAATCGAAAATGCCAGATTGACCTGAGACGAGGCTAAGGCCAAGCAGAGATTCGGTTAATTTTGACGAGAATGATCTGAAGGGAACATCACAGCCGCATGATGATGTAGTTGTGACATCGCAGATTGGAGGATTCCTGGTGAAGAGGGTGATAATAAATTAGGGGAGTGGGACTGAAATAATGTATCCCGACCTTTACAAGGGATTAGGTTTGAAACTAGAAGATCTGATCAAGTATGATACACCCCTTGTGGGGTTTAATGGGAAGACAATGGTGTCCAAAGGACAAATAAAGCTCTTGGTTATGACTGAGGGAAAAAAGGTTATGGCAAGTTTTATAGTGGTTAATGCCTTTTCACCCTACACGACCATCTTGGGCAGGCCTTGGATTCATGCCATGGGAGTAGTACCATCCGTACTACATTTAAAGATCAAGTTCCCTATTGAAGATGGAATTGCCGTAGTTCGAGCTAACCAACAAGTGGTGTGACAATGCTTGGTGGCCGTGATCAATCATGAGATTAAACAAAAAGAGCAAATGGAAGCAAAGCCGTTATAGCAACTACAGTGCCTCGAGGATGCTACAGGGGCTGACAGTGCCGAGGAATTGGTTCAGATACGAATCTTGCCCTATGCCAACAAGTACTTTCAAATATGGAATTGCCTGCAAATGGAAGATCGTGGGGAAATTCTTCTATCGCTAGTGTAGAATCTTGATGTGTTTTCATGGAGCCCGTATGAAGTACCCGGGGTTGATCCAACTTTTATCACACATAGGCTGGATGTAGATCCCTTAGTTCACCAAAAAAGCAAAAACCAAGAAGATCAGCCAAACCACATGTGAAGGCCATGAAGGAAGAAGTGGAGAGTTTGAAATAGGCAGGGGCTATCAAAGAAGTATTCTTCCCTGAGTGGTTGTCAAATACAGTAGTGGTGAAAAAGAATAATGGATAAAAAATGTCCATATATCTGGTAGTAAGATAAAAAAAGGTTCTTCCTTGAGAGGATACTATATATATGGTTCCTAGACCATTGGAAAAACTAGGTGGCGACTTCTTGTTATGTCCACACTTGGTCCTCAGCTTTGTCAACCTCTAATAGTTCCTTGCTTAATTGCTTTATGCACGCCCTAAGTGATTCACCTTCTTCTTGTCTAATTGTGAGTAGGTGATTTGTTGGCCTATTCTGTCTTTGTCCACCAATGAAGTGGCATACAAATGAATTGCTCAACTACTTAAAGTCATCTATGGACGATGGGACAAGCTTGCTAAACCACACTCGTGTTGCTCCTTTGAAGGTTGTCGGAAAAGATCGGCATAGAATCTCATTAGGCGTTTGTTGTAAACTTAAGGTCATATTGACTAGGGCCTTTCTGGCCTTGATCTTTGAATTTTAAGCTTACTAATTGCATTTTTATTGATTTGTGAATAGATTTCACTGAGGGGAACGGTAAAAAATCAAGCCTATTCTTTTTGTTTCAAGGTATTCTTTTAAGCTTTCACTTTCATTTCTGCTTCATTCTGCTTTTGATCTTGTCTTCTGCTTTTTTTATGTTATAACATGTTTGTTTAGATTAAGGTTTTGCTTTCCCTTTGTTTTGAGCAAGATAGGATGTTAGATTTAAGCTTTTAAGTCTTTTTCTGCCTTTTTGTTTCTGGGTTAGGGTTTAGGGTGTGTTTGCATGTGTGTGCTTCTTCCATGCGTACACAGGCTTGAAGTATGCATATATATACAACTGGCGCACGAATACTTGTGCCTAGAAACCCTATTTTTGAGTTTTTTTGCTTTTTTTCTTTCTTTTATTTCACCTCATATGCCTCTATTTTAACCTTCTTTTATGCTTTTGATTTTTCTATTTCTTATTGTATGCTAGATTAGGGTTTTCTCTTAAAGTTCTCACTTTGATGCTATGCCACTCATTCACATGTTCATACATGATGCCGTAGGTATTGAGTTGCTGCAAGGTATGCAAAGGTAAATCATGCATTCACAATGTGCACACATGGTCTTTTTTAGGTTTGATGATACATTTGTGTTCTTAATGTGTTGGATGATGACATGATTTGTTGTTTTATTTTCTGCCTTGACTGTAATGATCTTATGCTTCTACCTTGGATGCAAAGACATGATACTAGATGTATGCTAGGGTTTGTGATGTGATGATGTGCATGATTCGATGAATGTGAGGTTGTTTGACATCTATGCTAGGTGTATGTTAGGATATGCCATGCTAGATGAATGTTAGGCTTGGTGGATTGCCATGATAGATGTATGGTTAGGGATGATTGATGTCATGTTGATTGTTAGATGCATAGTAGTGCGTGTGTGAGTTAGAATACAATGTTGAGTGTTCCTTTAATAGGGTTAAGACATAAGACACAATGAGAGGAAGCCAACCTTAAGGTTGGGAAGTTTTGGGTGCCTAACACCTTCCTAAGACCGTATCTTAACTTCGAACCCATATATCTAGTAGTAAGAAAAGGTTCTTCCTCAAGAGGACGCTATATATATAGTTCTTAGATCATTGTAAAAACTAGGTGGCGACTCCTTGTTGTGTCTACATTTGGTCCTCAGCTTTGTCAACCTCCAATAGTTCCCTGCTGAATTGCTTTACTCACGCCCTAAGTGATTCACCTTCTTCTGTCTGATCATGAGTAGGTGATTTGTCAGCCTATTCTATCTTTGTCCACCAATGAAGTGACATACCAATGAATTGCTTAACTACTCGAAGTCATCTACGGACGATGGGGCTAGCTTGCTAAACCACACTCGTGTTGGTCCCTTGAAGGTTGTTGGAAAAGACTGGCATAGAATCTTGTTAGGAGTTTGTTCTAAACTTAAGGTCGTATTGATGGTGATTCCATTTGGATATAGAGAATGGTAGAGCTACGTTTTCAAACGAGAGTTCGAAAGATGTTTCCCACAGATGGCGCCAATTTGATGAAGTCAAATTTGTCAGTTGATATATTTGTCTAGACAGAATCTGATGAGAATGAGTTCAAGACCTACAAAGCAATAACAAATGTGTTTCTCTCTTCAAGGTCACGGGCGTGGTGTCAGCCAATAAGCCTCCGATGCCCAAGTCAAATGATGATTGAGAGAGATAATGATATATTAAAGTATATTGCATGTTTTATTTATTTATATAGATCTTTGTCTTTCTAGCCATTGGAGGTTTTCAATGGTGGCCTCAATGGATAAGGTAACACCTTTGATGGTTTAATGAGGTGATTTGATGATCTTGCCAACAATCATGTTTACACGTGCGTCCGTTGGTAACGGATCATGCATTAAATGTGCCCCAGTGAACAAGGTAAGTCTAGAAATTCTCATTGTATCCAGTGACACCCTTGGTAGGTTTCTTTGTCTCACCAATGACATAAATCCATACTGTGTGGCCTTTAAGAAGTTTGTGCATAGACTCAGGTACAAAGTTGAGACTTGGAGTTAGAGGGGGTCGGGCTCTACTAATAGCTATGTGTTGTGGCTTTGACGACTTCCAACTTTGCTAGTTGTTGAGGGTTTTATTTATTTATTTATTTATTTATTTTTAAATGTGCGTTTGCTATTGGATAAGGACAAAATTATTTTATTTCATTTTATTTTTTAAAAGGGTTGGGTTTTTTGTTTTGGGTGAAATTGATTTATTGAGCTTAATATTTTGTAGCTTTGTTATTGGTAATTTTTGTTCTTGGGCTAATTTTTTGATTGTTGTATATTTTGTTTTAAATTTTAGATCTATAATTTTTTTTATGTCCTTTAAAAGGAGTAAAATGCTAGAGTTATAAACTTTTTTTTATAAATTCCTTATTTGGAGAGTGATTATTGATAAGTAAAAAATAATGTAAGTGGTAGGCCTAAATGCGAACCAATAATAATTTGTTAGTTCAATAGTCTGTAAAAATTTTGTACAAAATTTTATGGCTATAACATTACTTTTAAAATAATCAATAATATTTTTAAGGGGGGCAAAGTGTAATTTTATATCAAATATAATTAGATCACCAACAAAGTGCAGGTGATTAATTTTATGGCAACTCCTTAGCAACAAGAACCCTAAACATAAAGCCTTTTTCTTTCACCATCTCGAGTAGTCTTGAGAACAATCTATGGCTAGTTTGGGTGGAGGGGAAGGGAAAGAAATAGAATAGGGTAAAGTTTGTTAGAAATTAGGTTAATTTTTGGTTAACTCTACTATATTCTCTTCTCTCTTTCTCCGTCCAAACTAACGCTTAAACCCAAGACTGATGGTGGCTAATATATTAACTTGGGTAGCTGAGGAAGTCTCAAATATTCTCCTATAGCGTGTAAACTTTGATTGTCTACATATTTGGATAAATAAATTCTTACCATTTTAATGATTTTTTTTTTTTTTTTACAGTGAAAAAATTTAGGCACAGTAATTTAAGTATAGTACAATAGGTTCTTTGATTAAATTTAAACACATAGTTGTACATGTATTTACCTATAAAACACAAATAATTTTTTATTTTTCAAAGACAATTAAATTTATTATAACCACATATTGAATTTAATTAAGGAATTTAATGTGGTTTATCGGTATAAATTAGAGATATTCATTCGCAACTCAATCATGTACTTCTAACCTACTAGGCTTAATTTTATCAATGAAATTCTTCTGCTCCTCAAAAAAGAATAAAAAGGACAAGATGTCAAGATCTACTAGATTGAACATATTCACAGAGCCAAGTGTCGTTTACCAAAAAAAAAAAAAAAACATATACACAGAAAGTGTGAGAATTTGAAGTTTCACGCGTTTTCTAATAAAACCGCGTTGACGTCAGCTGGGATTCTGCATGGGACCTACTACCCACTAAGTCCTACTTTCTCATGCATCAAAGCTTCTTTTGTTTGTGGCATTTCCTATCTCAGTTCTTGGTTCTTGTTAGGTTCTTCCATACGTAGGGATTTTGAGTTATCTTGGTGACCCGCAAACTAAAGCTTTGTTACTTCTATCGACTAGCTCTGATAGAAATGAATTCTCAAAGAGGAGAGATTAATGAGATGAGAGAATACAGAAACGAAAAAACTGGTTACCATGTTGGGAGAGTCAAAACAGTGGTAGTGAAGAGAACGAAGAGAAAGGGTGCAAAGAAGCAGACTTGCCGGTGTAATCTTCATCTTAGCCATGAGAGGTTAGTCACTCAGTCTACAACTCTTTGGTAATCTACTCTTGTCTTTCAAGTCAATTTGGGTCTGTGTGTGAACGTGTACATTTTCTGGAAGAACATCTATACCTTTGTAAATTCATGATCTAGTGCAGTATTGCACCGACCCCAACACCTTAACTACCTCCGATAGCTTTCATAACTGTTTCAAACTATTTTCAGTGATATGAAGGTGTTTTGTAGTTATAAAATGCATGAAGGAAATAGTAAAAGATATACCAGGCACGGATATATATTTTCAATCCACACATGCTTTGGCAGAAATATGATATATTTTCTTCTTTTAACTTTTTTTTTTTGAAGTTCATTTTAAACAATACAATTTTTTTTTCTTTCAATAAATAAACAGGTAAATTAAAGAGGATTTGATTTTAGGGCGTAAGGTTAAAATGAGCATAAAGCAATCTTTCAAAGAAAAAAAAAATTACAAGAGTCTTTAAGTATTTTGAACAAGATTGATATTTGAAGTCAATGATAGATAGGATAAAAACATATTTAATAAGTTCTTTAAAATGGTAAATGCGATCTTTTTCCTTTCTAATGATATAATGAAGCTTTTTCTTGTTAGTTTTTTCTTTTACATTTTTTCATTGCAGATATTTTATGTTTTTATTTTTATTTTTTCTCCTTTTAACTATTAAAACATGTGCTCTTTGTTGTTGGTATACAAAAAAGAATAAATTAAAGAGAGATTGTTAGAAAGAGATATAAAATCTATGAATTAAACATAGTTATTTTATTTTATTTTATTTATATAATCATTATATAAAAAACTTAAATAAATTACCGTTAGATAAGAAAACATTTATATATATATGATGTGGTATTTTTAGTTTTAACAATTATTATTATTTTTGT
The DNA here is from genome assembly GCF_002906115.3 of Quercus suber. Classification (NCBI taxonomy): domain Eukaryota; kingdom Viridiplantae; phylum Streptophyta; class Magnoliopsida; order Fagales; family Fagaceae; genus Quercus; species Quercus suber. Next base: position 127,307 of record NW_027069701.1, on the reverse strand, counting down.
GTTCCTAACGTGTGGCATATGTTAGTTTAGCTATTAAAATTATAATAAGTTTAGTCTAATGACACATTTTTTATATAATTATTGACATAACTGTTATGATTAATGCATAATAATAAGAATATTAGTGATGGGTCATATTGAAATGAGGTTATATTTAATCATAATTTACTACCTTAACGAGTTTTAAAAAAAAGTATCCATAACATTACTTTAAAAAATAAAAATGTATGGTATTAATTTCATGAATTTTGGTTCGAAAACATTGGGTGAGAGGGAAGATTATTAATTATTTAGGAGATTACAAATTCTTAATTTGCTCACCTCCACTCCTCCAAGTTTGTAGAGATAGTACATGTAGGAACATGATTTTTTTATAGAAAAATTTCATAATTATTAATGTCATTTATTGTGATTGGATGTATAATAAAAGTGGTATCAGTGATAAGTTTAAATAAATGAGATATTACTTTCCTCACACAAAAAAAAGTCATATAAACACTCGTGAAAAATTAAAATGTTATATCCCTAGTTACGTTTTGTAGAAATTATCCAAATCCTAATATGTAATATATGGACGCACTATATACGCATAGTAAGTGAGATCCACACCGGTGTCTCTATTTACATTCGTTGGCATGCTGTGTATCCAATACCAATAGATAACATCTCCAACCTTGGCCCAATAAGGTAAGAGAGGTTACTTGTTTAATCCTCTGCTATTGGTCCTAACTGAAAGATTTTAAAGTTGGGCTCAAGGTATCAACTCACTGCCCGGAGTTGCTAATTTTTTAGGCTTACTAAAGCATTGGACAGGACTTGTTGACTTAAGTTTGTCAAGAACTCAACCCATGTAGATTGTTTTTTGTTTGTTTGTTTGTTTTTTTTTTTTTTTTTTTTTAATATTTAATAATTGAATGAATTGATTGTTTGTTTGTTTTTGTTTTTTTTTTGTTTGTTTGTTTTTTTTTTTTTTAATATTTAATAATTGAATGAATTGAAAAAAAAAAAACAATTATTATTACGTAACAGATAAAAATTTCTAAAAATCAAGAGCTTTGTTTTGAAATCCCAAAGCTAAAATGGCATGTAAAATGGAGCCAGCATTTGATATCATCGTTACATGTGTTTATGAATTAAATTAAACGATTCATTAATGTTTCGAAATCCGGACCAGACAGTCCAACTAAAGGTACGTTTGGTATACTGAATAAAGATTACGACAGGAATTGTAATCTTTATTACTAGTAATAAAGTGTGTTCTAATGTAATAACTAAACATATTCATTAGTTTGGTTGTAACTTATAACATTAGAATGAAACTTAACATTTATTTTAGGAAATATCTTACTCATACAATTATATCTCCTTAAAAATTGTTATTTTTAAATTTAAGAGAGATATGTGCTATTTTTTATGATTTTTTTTTTTAATAATTGTTAGATGTATATGGAAAGTTTGTTTATTTGGAAATATATTAAGTATAAAAATTATTGCACTTACTAAGGAATACCTAATACCATTTTTTAAAGAGGAATAATTATTCATCATTTTGAAGAATAGCTATTCATAAGGAATGACTATTCCTTGTAATAAAAACATAACCAAACTAAAGAATAACTAAACCATAGGAATAACTATTACATTACAACGCCTATTACAGTCTACCAAACATGCCAACTAGGAATTGGATTGAAATTCGGTTTTTTAAACTCATACAACTGTAATTTTCAAATAATTAGTGAACATCTTATACCACGATTAGGTTCTACAAAACTGGTCACAGTTCAACCACGGTCAAAGCTTGACTTTTAATTAATAAAAAATAAACCGCTTGCTTGCTCCATGTCTAGAACCTGGGTTCCAGTGGCAATCCAAGCATGTCTACAACAAAGCATGAGTGAGAACAAGCAGTAAGAATGTCTACAACAACTTTTGGACCTACTTGTAGGTAATCTTTAGAATGCCCGAGTTGAAACAAGATATTGCATGTAGCTTGATTAGAAGAGCACCAACAATGCTCTGTAGATCTCAAGTTCCTAACTTGTCCCCTATTAATCACAAGTCATGCAAATGAGTGGCAGAATAATATATGTGATTTAAACATTTGTATGATTGCACACATTCATTTAAAAATATATATAATAATTAGATACATAAAATTTGTGTTGCCTTTCTTCTTCGCTTACTTTTTTTCTAATTTTTTGAATCAACTGGATTTAATCTTTTTATTTCAGCAAATGTGCAAGTAAGCAAGAGATCAATTCTTCCATTTCAAACCATGAGATCTTCATGTCTTTGAATGCATTGCTTCTTGCCCTTCTCCAAGTGGATTATCACAATCGCCCAGCAAATGTGTGGGGTTTCTTGGCTGGCACATGCTTGTACTTCCTGGCACTTAAATTGAAGATGAAAATCAATACTGGTTCGGAAAGTTACTCTCGCATCCTTGGCCATGTACTTCTCATCTCGGGAGCACTCTCTTCATTCTCACTAGTGTCAATCTTTCTTCCACGTTCACCTGGGTGGCTTCCTTTCATCATTTTGCCTTTCATGATAGCACGTCCCTTAATTGTGCAAGTTTGCCATTGGCTTTTTCAAGTAATTCTGAAGGTAACTCCTCAGGTTGGTAACTTCTTTGGCAAACTCATGGGATCCAACCCGGTTCAGCAGCAACAATTGCCAAATTAATAAGAGAATTTGTATTAGCATCTGCATATGATATTCTATACCGAAAAAACATCATAAAACAAGCAGGAGTGACAATTATTGCAGCTATTACATTCTCTGTTTTACACTAAACATGTACGAGATGAGTCTCAACTATAATGTCCACATACTTTAATGGACAATAGTTGAAACACTCAAAGAAGTGCAGCTATCCAAATAATACCCATCATGTTTTATTATACTTTAATTCATGTCTGAAGATGAATATCAATTGTGCCTGTTATTTAGTACTTTTCCCCCCTTCTTGTCAAGGATTAGAAAAATTCGTAATCCCACAAATCTTACACCCACTGTACCCTTTCCTTAGTACTAGGTCATAGACATAACGCTAATCTTCGTATTCTTACTCTGCAGGTATACGAAAGATATTTATGATACCCGAGACCAGATGGACAACTCAATCGAGTACCATGTAATTAATATGAATCTAGGCAGACTTTTAACTTCTTAATTATTCTAAAAACTCAAGTAAATAATGATGGTGATATTTAGTGCATAAGATGAAACAAAAGAGGGTAAGCAATGGCAATTAGAGTATTTCAATGCTTAATATTGAGATATTGAGTGATTGTAGATTGTATAGTGTTTGTATCTGTTACTTGTAGTTTTGTATATATAGAAGTAAACTACAATAGCATAGCAGTAGCGTAGCATAATTAGTCATGAAACGACCGTCGTTTACCGTTTATAGATAAGTGAGTTAGTTACAAGTTTATTACACGTGTACATCTGGTATTGGATAATTAGTTGGTTATTTTTCTATTTTCTTTTCTTGCCTCTGTTCTCACTATATAAAGAACAGAGTATGGTAAGTTTATACACTGAATCATTTTCACAAGTTTTGTATTGTTCAATCTTTTTCTCTCGCAATGTGTTTACATTCCTCCATTGATGAACCTTCAGAGCTTGTACAAAATTCAATATGGTATCAGAGCTTGAACTAGTTTAGAGATCATTCCATTATGGTATTCTCTGATTCTTCCTAGTTCAATTGCGTTTCTTTCTTGATTTCTTAATGCTTCTTTCAGATCACTAGAAATTTACCTCATTGTGTTTTTGTTGATTCTTGCATTAAGATCATCATCTTCTAGGTCTTGATTTCTTTAATCTGTTGAAATCTTGATCTTCATTCTCCGGTTCATAATTGAAATTGAAATCTTCAATCTTAGGGTTTCAATTTTTCTTCTTCGTTTTTAGGGTTGTTTCATTCCCAATATGCAATTTTCTGTTGTATTTTCATCAAGATTGTGAATTGCATATAAAGGTCTTTACATCATCCATAGAATCCATTTCTTGTTTCTTTAAGGATTCTTGAGAAAATTAATTCTTGGTTTTCTTTGATTGGGACTTTGAATCTTCATCTCTTTCCTTCGATAATATTGCACTTAGTATGACTGAGAGTACATCTAGTGCTATTGCTCCCATTACACAACCTTGGGAAAACACATCCAGTCCCTATTTCATATCTAGTGGAGATAACCCAGGCGTTTCTTTGGTGGTTCAACCTCTCACTGAAGAGAACTATAACACCTGGAGTAGGGCCATTCTCATCTCTTTAGATGCCAAAACTAAATTGGGCTTCATTGATGGTTCTATCCCTAAGCCTCAATCTGTTGATCATCCACATTACATAGCTTGGTGTAAATGCAACAGCACTGTCCTAGCCTGCTTGTTTAACTCCGTTTCTAAGGATTTGCAATCAAGTATAGTTTACTTCAAGACTGCCAGGGATGTATGGCTTGACTTACAATATAGATTTGGGCAAGGAAATGGACCTACGAATTTTGGCTAAAGGAAAGAGAGTAGTTCTTTGACACAAGAAGACTTAACCATCAATGCCTACTACACAAAATTTAAGGGACTTTGGGATGAATTTTCATATTATAGGACATGTACATGTGGTCATCAAGTTGAGGATTGTACTATGTCTTTTCTAATGGGGCTGAATGAGACATATGCAGCTGTTAGAGGTCAAATTCTTCTTTTGGAACCTTTGCCTCCCCTCAGCAAAGTGTTCTCTCTTTTGCTTCAAGATGAGAAATAGAGAAAGGTGGGTGTTGGGAAGAAAGTATTAGTTGATGCATCATCAACTTTAGCAGCTTTTGGGTCGAAATCTGGTAACACCAAGAATTTTGTTAAATACAAGAATGGCAGACCACAATGTACTCATTGTGGAGCCATGGGACATGTAGTTGATAGATGTTACAAGTTGTATGGATACCCACCTGGGTATAAATTCAAGAACAAAGGTGGTCAACCTGGTCAGTCCTTTGCAAACAATGTCATTACTGCTGAAGATCATACTAGTGAACCTGTCACACTCACCAAGGTTCAATATCAGTAGCTGATTGGATTATTGAATTCCCAATGTCACTTTGGCACTCAAGCACCACCAGAGACATGTTTGGACATGCTCACCAAGCTGCCACCATCATTACTCAGCCTTTATTGGATGTTCAAGCCCAAACCATATTAGGTATCTGTTTTTCCCCTTCCCTTGAACATTCAGTCTTCTCTTCTAGTGTCAATACCTCCCACATCAGTCCATATGACTAGATTCTTGATAGTGGTGCAACAGACCACATGGTACATTCTATTCATTTCTTTACTTCTATTACTTCTTCTGTTCAGATTTCAGTTAGACTCCCTAATGGTGACATGGTTAAGGTGACTCACATTGGAACTGTTAAAGTTTTAGCAACTTTAACTTTAGAACATGTCCTTTGTATTCCCAATTTTACTTTCAATCTTATCTCTATCAGTAAACTGACCCAAAACACTTCTTGCTGCTGTATTTTCCTTTCTCATTATTGTTTTCTTCAGGATTTACTGCATTGGAAGATGATTGGGTTGGGTAAGAGACATGGAGGACTATATACTTTGCAGTGCACTGATTCTTTCACCTTACCAAATTCTGTTTCAGAGGTTCTATCCAGATTATCCTCTTTTCTTTGTAATAAAAGTGTCAATAATAGTGTCAATGTCTGTAATTTTGACTCTTCTTATGCTGTTGATACTTCAAATGATGTTGTTAGATTGTGGCATTATAGATTGGGTCACCCATCTTCACAAAGATTAGCTTTGTTGAAACACTTTGTACCTGATCTGACTCCTTGCAATAATAGCAATTCTTTTGACTGTTTTGTTTGTCCTTTAGCTAAACAATATAAATTGCCTTTTCCTAAATCCATAAGTGTTTCCTCATCTTGTTTTGATTTGATTCATGCTGATATTTGGGGGCCTTATTCTACTTCATCATTAAATGGCTCAAGATATTTTCTTACTTTGGTTGATGATCATAGTAGATGTACTTGGGTTTATTTAATGAAGCTTAAATCTGAAGCTTCTTCCCTGATTCAAACCTTTTTCCAAATGATTCTTAATCAATTCAAGGTGTCCATTAAGGTGATTAGGAGTGACAATGGTCTTGAGTTTGCTCTTTCTTCATTTTATGCCTCCAATGGTATTTTACATCAGCTATCTTGTGTTGAAACACCACAACAAAATGCTGTTGTTAAAAGAAAACATCATCATTTGTTGAATGTTGCTAGGGCCTTAAGATTCCATGCAAATTTACCTTTGAAATTCTAGGAGGATTGTGTTCTTACAGCCACATATCTTATCAGCAGACTTCTTAGTCCTCTTCTAGGTAATCTTACTCCTTATCAAAAACTTTTAGGTCATCCTCCATCATATAAGCACCTTAGATCCTTTGGTTGTCTATGTTATGCCTCTACTTTAACTAGGAACAGATCCAAGTTTGATCCTAGAGCAAAGGCATGCATACTTCTTGGATATCCTTTTGGTACCAAAGGGTATAAGTTGTATGATTTGTCCAATAAAACTGTTTTTCTCTCTAGAGATGTCATCTTCAAAGAATCTGTTTTTCCTTTTAAACATTGGTTGCCTAAACCTATTCCTCTCTCTTCTTCCACTTCTCACAATATATTTCCATCTCAACCTTCAATTCCAGAAACCACTCCTTCTATTTCTGCTGAATTTTCTCTTCCTTTCAATCATGTTGACACTGCTGTACCTCCTGATGAATTTCTAGACCTTGTCCATCCTAATTTAGACCCTTCTCCACCTGCTCCTTCTGCTTCACTTGACATTTCTGATTTTCCTGCTCCCTTACTTGATTTACCTGTTGTTAGAAGGTCCAATAGGTCTCATAAACCTCCCCCATATCTCCATGATTATCACTGCCATTTAGCTTCCACTAACATTCTTAATCATCACTGCAATTTGGTCTCAGCTCCACTCATACCTTCTTATGATTCCATTAACAGTCCAAGTATTCTCTTTCCACTTTCCTCTACTCTTTCTTATTTTAAGTTGTCTAATGCACATAGAGCCTTTTCTGTCGCCTTGTCCATTACCAAAGAACCCACTTCATATGCTAAAGCCTTACCTGATCCATTGTGGCAAGCTGCCATGAAGGCTGAAATTGATGCTTTTTAGGCTAATAAAACTTGGCTCATGACCAAACTGCCTCCTGGTAAAGTGCCTATTGGGTGCAATTGGGTCTACAAAATTAAGCTTAAAGCTGATGGGTCTATTGGTACAAGGCTAGACTAGTTGCTAAAGGATTTACTTAAACCGAGGGTATTGATTATTATGAAACTTTCTCTCCTGTGGTGAAGTTTGTGACAGTTAGAACTCTCTTGGCTGTGGCTGCTGTGTATGGTTGGCATTTGTCTCAATTAGATGTAAATAATGCCTTTTTGCATGGAAAGTTGAATAAGGAGGTGTATATGGTTCCTCCTCCTGGATTTGGCAGCAAGGGGGAGATGTGCAAACTCACTAAGTCACTTTATGGTTTGAAGCAGGCAAGTAGACAGTGGTTTGCCAAGCTCTCATCCACTCTTCTTGATCATGGTTTTCTTCAATCTAAGGCATACTATTCTGTCTTCACTAAGGTCAGCAAGGGTTCAATTCTCATCTTGCTAGTCTATGTGGATGACATTCTAATAGCTAGCAATAATGTGGAGGCAGTCAATACTTTCAAGGTTTTTCTAGATGACAAGTTTAAGCTCAAAGATCTTGGTATCTTGAAGTATTTCTTAGGTCTTGAAGTTGCAAGGACTGAAAAAGGAATCAACTTATGTCAAAGGAAATTCATTCTAGAGTTACTTTTTGATACAGGTCTGCTAGCAAGTAAGCCTATTAATGTGCCCATAGATCAATCAGCTAAGTTTAGGAGCTCAATGGGAGAAGATGTTCCTGACCCATTTTTATATAGAAGAATTATAGGCAAGCTGCTTTATTTGACTTTGACCGGGCCTGATATCTGCTACTCAGTGCATAAACTTAGTCAGTTTATGAGTTCCCCTAAAATTCCACATCTACAAGCAGCCTATAAGGTACTTAAGTATCTCAAGAAGACACCAGGATAGGGCTTATTTTTATCAGCAAGTTCTGAATTGAGACTAAAAGCCTACTGTGATGCTAACTGGGCAGCTTGTCCAGATACCAGAAGGTCAGTCTCAGGCTTCTATGTCTTCCTTGGTGATTCTCTTATATCCTGAAGATGCAAAAAGCAATAAGTGGTGTCCAGATCATCTGCAGAATCAGAATATCGAGCAATGGCTACTATCACAAGTGAAGTTGTTTGGTTGTTCGCCTTGCTTAAAACCTTTGGTTTAGATCACAATCAGCCTGCCTCTCTGTGATAGCAAGGCAACTCTTTATATTGCTGCAAATCCAGTATTTCATGAACGCACAAAACACATAGAGGTTGACTGGCATTTTATTCGAAGTAAGCTTCAAGATGGAGTGTTTAAGGCATTTCATGTTCCTACTAGACACCAGATTGCTGATTGCTTCACAAAGGCACTTGGTTACAAGCAATTTTACTTCCTTTTATCCAAGATGAACCTCATCAACATTTATGGTTCATCTTGAGGGGGAGTATTGAGATATTGAGTGATTGTAGATTGTATAGTGTTTGTATATGTTACTTGTAGTTTTGTATATATAGAAGTAAACTACAATAGCATAGCAGTAGCATAGCATAATTAGTCATGAAACGACCGTCGTTTACAGTTTATAGATAAGTGAGTTAGTTACAAGTTTATTACACGTGTACATCTGGTATTGGATAGTTAGTTGGTTATTTTTCTGTTTTCTTTTCTTGCCTCTGTTCTCACATATAAAGAACAGAGTATGGTAAGTTTATACACTGAATCATTTTCACAAGTTTCGTATTGTTCAATCTTTTTCTCTCTCAATGTGTTTACATTCCTCCATTGATGAGCCTTCGGAGCTTGTATAAAATTCAATACTTAACACCAATGGCAATTATTGAGACTTTCCATCAGAAAACATCTTTCGCCTCAATTTGACATAAGTTGAAAGAAGTGCCAAAGGCCTTCCACAATAAATAATGATGATCTAAATGAAAAACATCCTCAGCAACACTAGCAGGAAGAGAGAACCTGATTATCAAAAAAAAAAAAAAAAGGAAGAGAGAGAGAACCTAGTTCAAAGTTTATCTTAGAGACTACCAACTTGGTACATGGGATGCAATGAATGAACAGGGTCACTACAAGTATGTGAAAATAGCAAAATGGAAATGGCAAAAATGATATAACAATATCCTTCCAAGAAGAAAATCAAAGCAACATTCTTAAAACCAAAGTGGACAAGCATGATCAAAATTGCATAGGTAAAGTGAACATCTATAGAACTGGTGTTTCCTCCATTTTTATTTTTCAGTAGCTAGGTCCACAAAATGCTGTGAATACCTCCCAATTCTCAACTTCTGACTCCTCCTTACTTCACCATTTTTTGGAACCAAATCATCAGAGAGAAGATTCAGCAGAGTAGATTTTCTTGCTCCGCCCAATAATAGCAACAATCCACATTCTAAAAATTTGACCTAAAAAATTTGATAAAAAGTTGACCAAAAAACTCTGAGAATATCGGTATGAAATTGCCTCTTAAAATTTCTAATATTTTAGAAACTAGGTGTTTAAGGATGAATTTTAGTCCAAGGAGGGATCCCCTAGTCTTTAATTGGTGTGTAAGCTAAGCTACAACGGACCCTTGATGGACCTATTTGGGCCAAGGGGTGAGCCACACTCTACATTTTTGTTAGGAATTTTAACTAATTTCTTACCCTTTTTTTTTTTTTTTTTGGGTAATTACACTCATTTCTCTTTAGGTTTGAGGAAAAAACATCTCATTCCAAAATTGAAGGAAAAAAACACTTTCTTCCTCATTTGACATCCCAATTGACCAAATTTTGTTAAATTAATATGAGGTAATTACAGTTCACTTCCTTCAAGTTTGAGGAAATGATACTCCACTCAAAATTTGAAGGGAAAATACACTTTTTCCCTTAACGTCAAATTAACCATACTTTGTAAAATTAGTAATATTAAAAATGTTGTGTATTAACCTGCCCTTTTTTTATTAGTAGATTTTAAAAATTATCCCCCATTTCATAATTAAAATTAATTGTTTAAAATTTTTTAATTAAAGTTATTTTTAAAATATTAAGTATGAATTTTTTATTATTTTTTTATTTTTTCAACTATTTATAGAGAGATTCACCATTGCAAGAGTTTTGGTACTTGATAAATTTTGCATGTTTACTCTAAATATATTATTATTTTTTTTAAATCAACCATGGTTAAACTTAATTTTGTAAAGAGATTCTTATAAAAATTTAAAATATTTCCTTACTAATATAAAGTATAAACAAAAGGAGAGAAGTGTCAATTTCTTGAAACTTAATGGAAGGGGAGTGTTTTTTTCCTTTTAAGTTTTTGAGGTGGAGTGTCATTTCTTTAAACCTCAAGGAAGGAGATTGAAATTATCTTTTTTTTTTTTCTTTTTTTTTTTCTTTTTTAATTCACCCTCTCTCTTTTTGCACAACTTCTTTTTACAAACCATATGGTTTCCCACTCAATTGTTTCAACCAAGGATTAAGATTCTCTAGAGTTTTTAGTGTACTCTACCATATAGTGTTCTTTTATAATAAAAGATTTAGATCATGCCAGGTTATCAATCCACTAACAAAAATGGTAATTATAACCTTAACATCTTTTACTCTTAATGTCTTTTAGTTAATGATTTTTTTTTTAAAAGAACAAATTCACAGCAGCCACCATAGCTTAGGAAGCCATGAAAGAACATTAATCAACTTAACGTTTTTCAACCACCACCGCCAGTGACAGCCATCCTAGTCACCTTCTCCTCCCCGTCCTCCTTTTCATTTTGGTCGACAAAATCCTTTTGGGTATTGATTAATTTCAAAGCACGGGTCACAAAGGAATTTACCACAGCCTGGGATTGATTTAATTTCAAAGGATGGGTATTGATTAATTTCTCACCCTTTATTCTAATTTTTTAAAAGTCTTATCAGTAATTTTTTGAAATCAATTGCAAAATCTGGCCAGGGAAATTATGAACCTTATTTTTCCGCCAAAGTCACAAATCGTTAACATTTAGGAACAATGGAACATAGAATTTGATTTGGCTGCATTTGACATTTAAAAATATCTTGTAGAAGTACGTTGGTGGGTTCTAAAGAGATTCATTCCAATGAAACCATGGTTTGATTGTGATGGCATTTAGAAATTTAGAAACCTCATTTAAGTATTACGTAAAGGCAGTAATTATCAATCATGAGTTGTTTTTTGTTTGTTTGTTTTTAAGTCTTATCAGTAATTTTTTGAAATCAATTGCAAAATCTGGCCAGGGAAATTATGAACCTTATTTTTCCGCCAAAGTCACAAATCGTTAACATTTAGGAACAATGGAACATAGAATTTGATTTGGCTGCATTTGACATTTAAAAATATCTTGTAGAAGTACGTTGGTGGGTTCTAAAGAGATTCATTCCAATGAAACCATGGTTTGATTGTGATGGCATTTAGAAATTTAGAAACCTCATTTAAGTATTACGTAAAGGCAGTAATTATCAATCATGAGTTGTTTTTTGTTTGTTTGTTTTTGTTTGTTTTTTTTAGAAAGTTTTACCAGTAAATTGATGACATGACATAATCTAGACCTTTTATTATATATATAAAAAAAAAAAAAAAGTCAAAATTAAAAGAACTCTATGCGATAAAGTACCCTAGAAACTATAGAGAATCTTGATCCTTCAACTAAAATCCAATAATTTAGTTTGTTTTAAGAATTTATGATGTTAAGATCACATTTAGGGCTAATTAATTTGTGTACTAATCTCACTCAGAATGTCAATAGGCGGTGTTGGGTTAAAGATTTTTAGCAAATAACCTTTTTTTGGGAAATAAACTAAGTTTTAGCTTTTTGTCACACATTTAACACAAAAGTTATCAAAAATATATCTTTTGATAAACACTATACATAAAAAGTTATCGAAATAGGTTGCTGCCAAACAAGCCTTTTATTATCGATTTTGAGATTATATAAATTGTCTTTGGTATGGGTTTGGGTTCACATTTTAGTTATTTTTTATTTTATAATTTGATAATTGTAATCTACGACAATGTGGTAGGCGAATTCCAACCTGAGAATTGGATTGGAAGAGTGCTTTGGAAGATGTATTATCTTCATGTTTTTTTAAAATAATTTTTTTTTTAATTTCATGGAATTTTTTTTAAAAATATTTATAAAGATATATAAAATATCATGGAGTTTTGAGAAACAATGTTCAAAGGAAGTTCCATGGAGTGTTAGAGAGAATTTTTCAAAAGAAGTGAAAGCTCAAATAGTGTAAAACAATATAGCTTGTTTAGACTCCTAATTTTAAGAACATGACTTAACTGCTTTTACTCTAACTTATTTAGGTGCGGAACAAGGATAAATGATACGTAATAATTGAAGCTACTCTCTAAGCCATAATTACAAGCAAGCAACAATCTAATCTAATCTAATCTAATCTATATATTACTAAAAGCTGAAGCGTAGCATTTATTGTTGCTACGCTCCAGTTGAGCCACATCAGCGTCCACCTCATTATCATTTTTTTTTCAATTTTCCTATAATTGTTTTTAACATTTACTTTTTATTTTATTTTAATATTTATATTTTTCCAACCTTTCTTCATCCTTACCTTTTCATCTCCCCACTACTCTCTACATAAATATTATTCTTCTTCTTTTCATCTCCCCACTACTCTCTACATAAATATTATTCTTCTTCTCTCTCTTCATCTCCCTTTATTTTGTCTCTTCTTATTCACACTCTCTTACTATAAATTGGTAACTATCTATTCCATTCTATGCATGGTTTTCTCTCACAAAAAAAGGTTCTCTCTCTCTCTCTCTCTCTCTCTCTCTCTCGCTCTCTCTCTCAATTTTTTGATGAATTTTTTATACATTCTTCTATTTATGCCAAATTACTAATCTTAGGGAATCCTTTCTTTTCTTTTTTGTCTTCTTTGTTTTTCTACACTAGAATCATTATGCTCATTTCTCACTTAATTTAATTGGATAGTTTGCCGGAATTCAAAAAAAGGTTCTCTCTCAAATTTTTGATGAATGTTTTATACATTCTTCTATTTATGCCAAATTACTAATCTTTGGGAAATTTTTTTTTTTTCTACACTAGAATCATTAAGCTCATTTTCTTACTTAATTTAATTGGGTAGTTTGCAGGAATTCAAGTAAAACCAGACAATAAGGAATTTTACGGCATTGGAGAACGCCTGAATATATACCAGCCAAAAGTTGAAAGTCAGCAAATTTGTGGAGCTATGATTAAGCTTCAAACGGGATTGATGGTATTGCCAATGTTCTTTAATTACCATCCTTATTTCTATTTCTCTATATATGTTGCCTAGAATTAGTATTAGTCTCATTTTTATTTTCTCTATTATATTCTAGGTAAACCAAGAGTTCTTTAAAACTCCACATTGGTTAATGCCATTGAGATTTGTTTTTTAATTTTTTTTCCTCTTTAATTGTTAAATGTTACCCTTTTTTTGCTCTTTCTTATAACTCTAATTAATGTTGAGGGTTCTTTTTTTTTTTTTTTTGGAAGAGAGAACCTGATTATCAAACAAAAAAAAAGGAAGAGAGAGAGAACCTAGTTCAAAGTTTATCTTAGAGTTTACCAACTTGGTACATGGGATGCAATGAATGAATGGGGTCACTACAAGTATGTGAAAATAGCAAAATGGAAATGGCAAAAATGATATAACAATATCCTTCCAAGAAGAAAATCAAAGCAACATTCTTAAAACCAAAGTGGACAAGCATGATCAAAAGTGCATAGGTAAAGTGAACATCTATAGAACTGGTGTTTCCTCCATTTTTATTTTTCAGTAGCTAGGTCCACAAATGCTGTGAATACCTCCCAATTCTCAACTTCTGAGTCCTCCTTGCTTCACCATTTTTTGGAACCAAATCATCAGAGAGAAGATTCAGCAGAGTAGATTTTCTTGCTCCGCCAACAATAGCAACAATCCACATTCTAAAAATTTGACCTAAAAAATTTGATAAAAAGTTGACCAAAAAACTCTGAGAATATCGGTATGAAATTGCCTCTTAAAATTTCTAATATTTTAGAAACTAGGTGTTTAAGGATGAATTTTAGTCCAAGGAGGGATCCCCTAGTCTTTAATTGGTGTGTAAGCTAAGCTACAACGGACCCTTGATGGACCTATTTGGGCCAAGGGGTGAGCCACACTCTACATTTTTGTTAGGAATTTTAACTAATTTCTTACCTTTTTTTTTTTTTTTTTTTTTTTGGGGGTAATTACACTCATTTCTCTTTAGGTTTGAGGAAAAAACATCTAATTCCAAAATTGAAGGAAAAAAACACTTCCTTCCTCATTTGACATCCCAATTGACCAAATTTTGTTAAATTAATATGAGGTAATTACAGTTCACTTCCTTCAAGTTTGAGGAAATGATACTCCACTCAAAATTTGAAGGGAAAATACACTTTTTCCCTTAACGTCAAATTAACCAAACTTTGTAAAATTAGTAATATTAAAAATGTTGTGTATTAACCTGCCCTTTTTTTATTAGTAGATTTTAAAATTATCCCCCATTTCATAATTAAAATTAATTGTTTAAAATTTTTTAATTAAAGTTATTTTTAAAATATTAAGTATGAATTTTTTATTATTTTTTTATTTTTTCAACTATTTATAGAGAGATTCACCATTGCAAGAGTTTTGGTACTTGATAAATTTTGCATGTTTACTCTAAATATATTATTATTTTTTTTAAATCAACCATGGTTAAACTTAATTTTGTAAAGAGATTCTTATAAAAATTTAAAATATTTCCTTACTAATATAAAGTATAAACAAAAGGAGAGAAGTGTCAATTTCTTGAAACTTAATGGAAGGGAGTGTTTTTTTCCTTTAAGTTTTTGAGGTGGAGTGTCATTTCTTTAAACCTCAAGGAAGGAGATTGAAATTATCTTTTTTTTTTTTTTTTTTTTTTCTTTTTTAATTCACCCTCTCTCTTTTTGCACAACTTCTTTTTACAAACCATATGGTTTCCCACTCAATTGTTTCAACCAAGGATTAAGATTCTCTAGAGTTTTTAGTGTACTCTACCATATAGTGTTCTTTTATAATAAAAGATTTAGATCATGCCAGGTTATCAATCCACTAACAAAAATGGTAATTATAACCTTAACATCTTTTACTCTTAATGTCTTTTAGTTAATGATTTTTTTTTTAAAAGAACAAATTCACAGCAGCCACCATAGCTTAGGAAGCCATGAAAGAACATTAATCAACTTAACGTTTTTCAACCACCACCGCCAGTGACAGCCATCCTACTCACCTTCTCCTCCCCGTCCTCCTTTTCATTTTGGTCGACAAAATCCTTTTGGGTATTGATTAATTTCAAAGCACGGGTCACAAAGGAATTTACCACAGCCTGGGATTGATTTAATTTCAAAGGATGGGTATTGATTAATTTCTCACCCTTTATTCTAATTTTTTAAAAAGTTAGCCGCCTTGATCTTAGTATCATCCCAATCGGCCGGATCTTCTGTTGGCTTAGTCCAGCCAATCTCTACAGCTTGCCACACCTTTTCATCTAAAGACTGCAAGAAAGCTCTCATGCGTACTTTCCAGTATGCATAGTTAGTGCCATCAAATAAAGGCGGTATAATTAGAGATTGTCCTCTATCCATGACAAACAGGGGTCAATGGATCAAACACAGCAAAGATTAAAACCTAATCAGAGTGTGCCTGCTCTGATACCACTTGATAGGTCACAATATGAATGACCCCTTGCGATTAACCCTAATTAATTAATTTAGCCAAGTAATTAATTAATCAATTAATCATGCAATTTTATGGAAGCACAAACAAATCACCAATCAACTAAGTATGCAGAGGAAAATAAATAACACGGTGATTTGTTTACGAATGGGGAAAACCCTAATGGCAAAAACCCCACCGGGTGATTTTCAGGTCACCACTCCCGAAACTCCACTATTATCAAATCAAGCGGTTATAAGTAAAGGAATCCCAAGTACCTTACCAACCTACAGTTGAACCCTTACCCCAATACCCAATTGGACTTGATCTGTAGTGACAGTCTCCACCTTTGATGCACGGCTCCCAAGTACGTGACTAGCCAATGCGCGGATCCAAGTACGCGACTTTAGAACACCAACTGATGAAGAATGGTTGGCTGCAAAGTTCTTCAGATCATCCTTTCTGATGAATAGCAGGAAGATGCTTGGCTACAAAACCCTATGGTGCAAATACACAGCAACTTCTTGATGGAAGATGAACTAAGTCAAGAACTTCATCTGTTGATCACAATTTGCTTAAACAGAGATTGCTCAATGATAATGCAACTTGTGTCACCCCAAAATGGCTCTTAAAATAATCCTTTTATATGTTTAGGGTTAGAAGAAAAGAAAGCCCAAAAACATATTCACGTCCCAAGAAAATCATATTGGAAATCTGACTTTTTAAATATCGACAGATAGCAGGTGTCGAGGTAGCTATCGAGAGGTGTTGAGCTTTAAAAATTCTGCACTTCAACTTGCTTTCTCTTGGACAGACTTGATGACTTCAACACTTGACCTTAAAACATTGTTTCTTGAAGTATTAAAAACACCTAGAACTACCCAATTGCAAGCAAAGTGCGTTTTGTCAAAGGATTAGCCAATTTACATAACTAAGTGACATATGTTCTTAAACAAGTTAAAACATATATGTCCTAACAGTGCCCATGGATCAATCAGCTAAGTTTAGGAGCTCAATGGGAGAAGATGTTCTTGACCCATCTTTATATAGAAGAATTATAGGCAAGCTGCTTTATTTGACTCTGACCAAGCCTGATATCTGCTACTCAGTGCATAAATTGAGTCAGTTTATAAGTTCCCCTAAAATTCCACATCTACAAGCAGCCTATAAGGTACTTAAGTATCTTAAGAAGACACCAGGAGAGGGCTTATTTTTATCAGCAAGTTCTGAATTGAGACTAAAAGCCTACTGTGATGCTAACTGGGCAGCTTGTCCAGATACCAGAAGGTTAGTCTTAGGCTTCTGTGTCTTCCTTGGTGATTCTCTTATATCCTGAAAATGCAAAAAGCAATAAGTGGTGTCCAGATCATTTGCAGAATCAGAATATCGAGCAATGGCTACTATCACAAGTGAAGTTGTTTGGTTGTTGGCCTTGCTTAAAACCTTTGGTTTAGATCACAATCAGCCTGCCTCTCTGTACTGTGATAGCAAGGCAGCTCTTTATATTGCTGCAAATCCAGTATTTCATGAACGCATAAAACACATAGAGGTTGATTGGCATTTTATTCGAAGTAAGCTTCAAGATGGAGTGATTAAGGCATTTCATGTACCTACTAGACACCAGATTGCTGATTGCTTCACAAAGGCACTTGGTTACAAGCAATTTTACTTCCTTTTATCCAAGATGAACCTCATCAACATTTATGGTTCATCTTGAGGGGGAGTATTGAGATATTGAGTGATTGTAGATTGTATAGTGTTTGTATCTGTTACTTGTAGTTTTGTATATATAGAAGTAAACTACAATAGCATAGCAGTAGCATAGCATAATTAGTCATGAAACGACCGTCGTTTACAGTTTATAGTTAAGTGAGTTAGTTACAAGTTTATTACATGTGTACATCTGGTATTGGATAGTTAGTTGGTTATTTTTCTGTTTTCTTTTCTTGCCTCTGTTCTCACTATATAAAGAACAGAGTATGGTAAGTTTATACACTAAATCATTTTCACAAGTTTCGTATTGTTCAATCTTTTTCTCTCTCAATGTGTTTACATTCCTCCATTGATGAACCTTCGGAGCTTGTATAAAATTCAATACTTAACACCAATGGCAATTATTGAGACTTTCCATCAGAAAACATCTTTCGCCTCAATTTGACATAAGTTGAAAGAAGTGCCAAAGGCCTTCCACAATAAATAATGATGATCTAAATGAAAAACATCCTCAGCAACACTAGCAGGAAGAGAGAACCTGATTATCAAACAAAAAAAAAGGAAGAGAGAGAGAACCTAGTTCAAAGTTTATCTTAGAGTTTACCAACTTGGTACATGGGATGCAATGAATGAATGGGGTCACTACAAGTATGTGAAAATAGCAAAATGGAAATGGCAAAAATGATATAACAATATCCTTCCAAGAAGAAAATCAAAGCAACATTCTTAAAACCAAAGTGGACAAGCATGATCAAAAGTGCATAGGTAAAGTGAACATCTATAGAACTGGTGTTTCCTCCATTTTTATTTTTCAGTAGCTAGGTCCACAAAATGCTGTGAATACCTCCCAATTCTCAACTTCTGAGTCCTCCTTGCTTCACCATTTTTTGGAACCAAATCATCAGAGAGAAGATTCAGCAGAGTAGATTTTCTTGCTCCGCCCAACAATAGCAACAATCCACATTCTAAAAATTTGACCTAAAAAATTTGATAAAAAGTTGACCAAAAAACTCTGAGAATATCGGTATGAAATTGCCTCTTAAAATTTCTAATATTTTAGAAACTAGGTGTTTAAGGATGAATTTTAGTCCAAGGAGGGATCCCCTAGTCTTTAATTGGTGTGTAAGCTAAGCTACAACGGACCCTTGATGGACCTATTTGGGCCAAGGGGTGAGCCACACTCTACATTTTTGTTAGGAATTTTAACTAATTTCTTACCCTTTTTTTTTTTTTTTTTGGGTAATTACACTCATTTCTCTTTAGGTTTGAGGAAAAAACATCTCATTCCAAAATTGAAGGAAAAAAACACTTTCTTCCTCATTTGACATCCCAATTGACCAAATTTTGTTAAATTAATATGAGGTAATTACAGTTCACTTCCTTCAAGTTTGAGGAAATGATACTCCACTCAAAATTTGAAGGGAAAATACACTTTTTCCCTTAACGTCAAATTAACCATACTTTGTAAAATTAGTAATATTAAAAATGTTGTGTATTAACCTGCCCTTTTTTTATTAGTAGATTTTAAAAATTATCCCCCATTTCATAATTAAAATTAATTGTTTAAAATTTTTTAATTAAAGTTATTTTTAAAATATTAAGTATGAATTTTTTATTATTTTTTTATTTTTTCAACTATTTATAGAGAGATTCACCATTGCAAGAGTTTTGGTACTTGATAAATTTTGCATGTTTACTCTAAATATATTATTATTTTTTTTAAATCAACCATGGTTAAACTTAATTTTGTAAAGAGATTCTTATAAAAATTTAAAATATTTCCTTACTAATATAAAGTATAAACAAAAGGAGAGAAGTGTCAATTTCTTGAAACTTAATGGAAGGGGAGTGTTTTTTTCCTTTTAAGTTTTTGAGGTGGAGTGTCATTTCTTTAAACCTCAAGGAAGGAGATTGAAATTATCCTTTTTTTTTTTCTTTTTTTTTTTCTTTTTTAATTCACCCCCTCTCTTTTTGCACAACTTCTTTTTACAAACCATATGGTTTCCCACTCAATTGTTTCAACCAAGGATTAAGATTCTCTAGAGTTTTTAGTGTACTCTACCATATAGTGTTCTTTTATAATAAAAGATTTAGATCATGCCAGGTTATCAATCCACTAACAAAAATGGTAATTATAACCTTAACATCTTTTACTCTTAATGTCTTTTAGTTAATGATTTTTTTTTTAAAAGAACAAATTCACAGCAGCCACCATAGCTTAGGAAGCCATGAAAGAACATTAATCAACTTAACGTTTTTCAACCACCACCGCCAGTGACAGCCATCCTAGTCACCTTCTCCTCCCCGTCCTCCTTTTCATTTTGGTCGACAAAATCCTTTTGGGTATTGATTAATTTCAAAGCACGGGTCACAAAGGAATTTACCACAGCCTGGGATTGATTTAATTTCAAAGGATGGGTATTGATTAATTTCTCACCCTTTATTCTAATTTTTTAAAAGTCTTATCAGTAATTTTTTGAAATCAATTGCAAAATCTGGCCAGGGAAATTATGAACCTTATTTTTCCGCCAAAGTCACAAATCGTTAACATTTAGGAACAATGGAACATAGAATTTGATTTGGCTGCATTTGACATTTAAAAATATCTTGTAGAAGTACGTTGGTGGGTTCTAAAGAGATTCATTCCAATGAAACCATGGTTTGATTGTGATGGCATTTAGAAATTTAGAAACCTCATTTAAGTATTACGTAAAGGCAGTAATTATCAATCATGAGTTGTTTTTTGTTTGTTTGTTTTTGTTTGTTTTTTTTAGAAAGTTTTACCAGTAAATTGATGACATGACATAATCTAGACCTTTTATTATATATATAAAAAAAAAAAAAAAAATTTTGTCATCCGCTATCATGCACATTAAATTAAGCAAGTTTTATTTAGATTGGGAGATGATGAGATATTCTTGAGGTTGGTTTGTATTTTTATAATTAAAATTGTCTTATCAAATTTAATGCTAAATTTGATGTCTAAATAGCTTTGATTTTTTTTTTCCTATTTAAACTTAGGTTCATGGGTTCAATTTCTTTAGCTGAAGAAGTATTAAGATGAAGAATGTGAAACGAACAACAATCTTGCTTCCCCACAAATTTGCTTCCAAGGAAGGACGATCACACTATTCTCTTTAGCTGGATTCTTTTTTTTCAATTGCTAGAAATATTTTTCTCTCTATCATAGCGGATGTTACAGATTTAGTTGTTTAGAATAAGCTTAAAAGAGAATCTACTTGTAAGACAACACATATTTTTATGGATAGCATATGGAGTGTTATATACATTTGAAATTTGAAATTCATACCAACTGTTATTTTTCAAAATTTATAAATTCAATTGCATTCACTACATACTTATTTAATTAAATTTATTTAAGAATTTTGAAACAAAATGTTTTCTTCAAATATTTACCTAAAATTATTTGAATATATTTGCTCTCTCAGATTCTAATTATTTTTATATAGAAAAATGTATTTGTGGACTCTTACAAAGTTTTCATTATTTTTATTTTTATTTTGTTAAAAATAGATGTATTGTTTTTTTTTTTTTTTTCGAAAACTTGAAAATACATGTACTTATGTAATTCCCGTGCAAATGCATGCGTAAAGTTAGTAAGTATAAAACTTAAAGAGTAAGAGAAGAAAGATGCAAACACAAGATAGTACCGAGACGTGTTATTGAAGAGGAAATTGAAGAACTCGGCGAAAACCTCTCCATGACCCTCCAAGTCGAAATTATCCACTGGTAAATAAGTTAGAGTACAAGGATACCGAAAAAAGGCCCTCTCTAACAAGGTGGGTTGGTTTGTAGAAACCTCTCTATGGTTTTCTTCTGAATAGTCTCCTCACAATTTTGTGGGTAATAAGAGTATATATAGTATGGATGAAGGGTATAAGAGTCACATTTAAAATCCCAGCTAACAGTGAATCTTGCGGGTCATCTTGCAACTTGGCCAATTTGCAAGATGAGTCACGAAACACTAACTTTTCAGCTTCCAGCATGTACTCCTCATGTGACCTTCAACTGTCTTGATCAAATCTTCACCACTTAAGATTAAACCCATTACAATTAAATTCCACAAAATACAAGGAAATAAATTAATGAAATTACAACAATTTTTGTTATGGAATAAAGCCAACATAAATATTATGTGAAAAACCATAACTTAACAAAAAGATTCCATGGGTTT
>NW_027069701.1:60507-103007 GCF_002906115.3 Quercus suber | reverse complement strand
CAAAGGAAGTCCACATACTAATCGGATGTGTGTCAAATGGCGACAGATCTTTGCTTTGATATCCACTTGGATGAGGCCAATCAGTGATTGAATCAGGAAAACAAAGACCACATGAGTTGGGGCAGAGGAGAATGAAGTCTTGCTCACTTGCCAATTATAAACAATGATCATGATAGGAAATCTATAAAATCAAAGGTACAAGTGAACAAAAACCACCACAATTAAGTATATCTCATCACATAGATAATCTATAGCTAATAAGTACTTAAAGAAAGTTCCATTTCTATTATAAATAATTGGGGAACATAGTTATCACATAATTATATAGCTATATGCAATCATACCTGTTATTATCTTACTAAGCTTTCTTTTCTTGGGGTGCTTTGGTGTGATAATATCATAATATCCAATTTGCATCAATGTTATATAAACTATAAGCTAACAAAAGAGAAAACTGAGAGGTTTTTATCACTAACCTTGCTTGGTTAAGTTGAAGATGAAAGCTTTCGATTTCTTTGCATACACCTCTGCACAATTCTAACTCTTCGGACTCTAAACTTGCGTAATGGATGGCTAAGCCCCGAGTGAATCTACTAAAACCTCCCCTAGATAGAAGATAGGGCATGAATTNGCGTGAACAGTACACGCACAGTATATGCACAGTAAATTTTTGTCCCTCCAGTCAACAAGTGCGGCCAAAGAAAAGAAAAAGAAAAAAAAAAAAAAAAAAAAAAAAAAAAGAGTAAAACGCAACTTAACTTTCAGCAGAAAACCTGCTATCCAAACACAGTACTCCCACGCTTTATAATATGGGCCATCTTACCTATAATGTTAGCATATATACTGAATAAGCATGTGTACAAATGGCTTTACCAAGAAATTGTGAGAGCAAATTACCATGCATGTGAAATCCTTAATAGGTTTCTCAATATGGTGCAGCAGCAACATTTGCCCATGTAACTTTTTTCTATGGCCTTTAGTTTTGACAAGAATGGTTTACATAGCTGCCTATAAATTTTAAGTAAATAAAAGTAGAATATTTTGCTAAATTTAAGTATTTGTTAACATGTTCTTGATATGAATTTTGGCAATATGATATAGAATTATTGTTGAATAATGCTAAAAATACAAATTATTTTACAAAAAAAACTTACATATTGTTGATATGGTGAGTGATTATTGGTAAATAAAAAAGTAATATTAATAGTAAGTTTAGATGAAAATTAATAAGATGTTAACCATATTAATATTTTATAAAAATATTATAAAATAATTTATAACAATAGCATTATTTATTGTTGTTTGGGTCAAAGAAACAAATCTGACAATTGAGTTATGATTGGTTAGGCGAAAAAGACGTAAGGTCCTCTGCTTCCTTGTCTTGCCTGCCACAAGTATGCCTTCACAATTTTTCTTTTTTAAATCTTAGTTCAAAGCACCATAAAGAAACCAAAAAAACAAAACAATAGAGTAAATTAGTTGTACTTCTTTCTTGTGATACTCGTGGTTTGTGTCCAAGTGTGGAATTTCTAACCAATAAACGTGGGCCCCAAAGTCCCTACATTTGCAAAGATAGCTTTTTGGTGACGACAGATTTTCCTTTCATTGGTGAAACATTGTAAATTACGTGAGTGCAAGAATCCATTCAGGTTGTAGCAAAGATGTCACGGGTAGTTATTAGGGTGGGTTTAGATACTATTTATTTGTTAAAAATTAAAAATTTATTATTAAAAGTATTGTAATAAAATAATTTTTAAAAGTGTGAATAATACTGTAGGACTTAAATTTACTTAGAAATTTATGTTTTGTTGACTTTTGTGGGTCTGTAAACAGTACTTATAAGACCTATTAAAAAAACACAGATGCACGAATTGGGCAAAAGGTACAATTCAAACGCACATTTATTGTTTATCTTCTTAAAGACTCACCTAGAAACAGGGTCCTGTGTAAGATTCGGAGAAATATTTTTGGACATTCTTGTTGCTTGGTATTTTGTGTTCTTTAGGTAGTCAGAAATCTCATTTTGTTTGCTTAAATTGAGCTGTTAACTGAGAATTAGGATGACAATAGCAGATAGGACAGATAGTTTGGCCTGTTGTTTTGCTATTTGTTAATAAAAATAACCCTTTAGCCCGCAAATATTGTACTTGTCAAAGATTACT
Organism: Quercus suber; assembly: GCF_002906115.3. NCBI lineage: Eukaryota > Viridiplantae > Streptophyta > Magnoliopsida > Fagales > Fagaceae > Quercus > Quercus suber. The sequence continues at coordinate 100,845 of NW_027069701.1, read as the reverse complement.
AATAAAGTGCGCTATATTTCTCTTTGATTTATTTATTTATTTATTTTTATATGGCCAATCTAATTTTAAAAGATTACTAGTAAAGTTATAAAGTGACTAGTAAAGTTATAAAGTGACTAGCACTATGAAAGTTGCATATGGAACTCAATATAACCTTATCCGTTTCACATGCACTTTGCATCATCATGAAATCTCTTGTCCCTTTTGTGAGGTCTTGAATCACCAAGACTTTGGAAAATATGTAGACTTTTAAGACTCAACAATATCCTTCATCGCAGGACAGTTCATTGTTAAAAATACTCGATGCAATGAGTAGAAGCATAAAGAATTAAAGAAGATTATGCCAAAATGGGGTTTTATCCCTTTCTCACAAACTTTCCAGCAAAATGCCTCATGTCCGAAACTGTTTAAGGATATGCCCCTATTTTGAAACTCGATTTTTTTACAATCAAGTTATAGCGAACTTGGACTTAGGTTTTGGAACTCGAGTTCCATTCAAAGAACTCGAGTTCCAGAATTTTTTATTTTATTTAAAATTTTTAGTTCACTATTACTCGATTGTCCAAAAATCGAGTTTTAAATTGAAACTTGATTTTTAGAAAATCGAGTTTCAAAATAGGGGCATTTCCTTAAATAATTTCAGACAAGGGGTATTTTGCTAGAAAGTTTTGACGAAAGGGGCAAATGCCCATTTTGGCCAAGAAGATTAAGAACAATATAGTTCTAACAATGATATTTTTTACTTTATAGACCAATGAGTAGAAGCATAAAGAATTTAAGAAGATAAAGATCAATATAGTTCTAACAATGATATTTTTTATAGACCAATGAGTAGAAGCTGATGATGCACAAAAATCGTCAGTGAGTTGATCGCCACACATGCGTCAATGGGTGCACCTGAAGAACAAATGAGAAGAACCAATCAAAGGGCACCGGTGGGGTACCGGCCAAAGACCCTCCGAAGGTTAAGTCAGAAGAGAGCTCCAACAATGCTAGAGGGTATGAGTTTTAGAGAAATTGTGCATACCTTGTTTTCTGAGGGCCTTTGGGTTTTTATAGTAGTATAAAACCGACCTCCATTTCTTGTGTAACAAGGCGTTTCCTAATGGAGAAGATCATCATTAATGGGCGGATATTATGAGATCCTCCTTATGTTAGGATTCTATTTGTATTGGGACTCTATAAGCTAGGGTTAATCGTGAGATGCAAGTTGTTTCCATTTAGGACTCCTTGGAGATCACTAAAACCAAGTGGATGCCACGTGGCCTTTAGATCCATCCACTATGTGTTCGTGCATTTTGGATTCGTCCACTATCAGCCCACTGATCTAGCACCGTCAAGTTTATTTAAATGGATCTGTCATCCCTAATTTTACCCTCTTCAGTTGTCCCCTCACTCCATAGGTCCGTGATCTCTGAGTGGACGAGCCGGTGGAGTGACGGTTCAATTTGTCTCCTAAAAAACATACCTAGCCTGACAGGCTGGCTTAGGGTCATTAATGTCGTAGGACATGTGGTGTCTATCCAGTGGCTCACCCCTTGGAATGAAGTGTCCCTTCGTCTTCCGTGCCGTTCCCTCTATATAAACCTGAGCCTTGTTCTTGAGGGTGAAGCCTTTACAAAGTCTTTGACTTCATCAAAAGTGAGACTAGTCGCCTTGGCTTATATCGCCCATGTTTGCATTGGCAATTGTGGCACCTGAGAAATATGCACCCCCTTTCTTTTAAGCTTAAGGCGATCCATTGATATCATGCTAGATGGCACAATGCATGAGCATATAGATCCCTACCAAGTAAGGGTTCCCATCTGATCAATCCAATGGCATGTATTGAAAGTGCAAGTAATATCTCACAACAAAAGTGCACGAAGCTGGCTAGTAGTGCAGCAGCTGCTGATGTGAGATGCACCAGCCAAGCCACAAGGGTAGTAGGCAGTGCAACAGTTGCTGATGACAAGTGTGTTGATCAAGCCACAAAGGCAGTAGTTGCTGATAAGAAGTGCACTACTCAGAGCACAAGGATTGCATCAAATGGACTGATAAGCACATAAGTGTTAGAAATGCTTGAAGCCATGCCAGACCACGTGTTCTTCATCCAATAGCATTGAAGAAGTTAGTTCCGTAAATCCAGGAGTCTGTTGCTCTTGGATTGCCATGTGTATAGATTTTGGAGGGTCCAAAATAACAGATTTTGGCGCCAGTTGTAGGGCGGTTACATTTTTCTGTGTATATAAAACAGAGCATAGTTATGTATTATTCATTCATTCCATTTCTTGTAATTTTCTTCTCCATCAATGAAATTCTCTCAATTCTATTTAGATTCTCTATCTTTTTCATGGTATCAGAGCGACTAGCACAGTTATACTGATTGCCTAGTCTCGTTTTTTATTCCAAAAGATTCTCGCTTACCAAACATAAATTTCTTCAAGAAAATTCTTGAATTCTGATTCACAGAGACTTGATTCATCTGTAACTTGAAGAATCTTTTGTTTTCGTTTTCAATTTCACTAGAAATTTCATACAAGCATCAATGGCTTCTGGAGAAGGAAGTGACTCTGTTCCTACGCACAATCAATCCACACAGCAAATCCCTCAGTCCAACACAGAGACCAATTCTTCTAATCGATTTTTCCTTAGTGCCAGTGAGAATCCAGGGAATATCTTAGTCACTCAACCACTTTTGGGAATGAGAAACTATCAATCTTGGTCTAGAGCTATGGTTCTAGCATTAACTGCCAAGAAAAAGATAGGTTTTGTGAATGGCAAGATTGCAAAGCCTAAAGATGATTCTCCTCTGTACGAAGATTGGGAAAGCTGTAATACAATGGTGCTTTCTTGGTTGATCAATTCTATGCATGTTGATGTGTAAAGTAGCATTATGTACTGTGAGACTGCAAGGGAGATGTGGCTTGAGTTGCAGCGTGTTTTTTCACAGGGAAATGGACCAAAGATTTATAATCTTCAACAAGAAATCTCACAAATAACTCAGAGTCAGTTGTCAGTGACTGAGTATTACTCTAAATTCAAGAAGCTTTGGGATCAACTACTTCATTTTGAGCCTTTACCAACTTGTACGTGTGGGGCAATGAAGATTCTAAGCATTGCTCATGAAAAGTCCTATGTGATGAGGTTTCTAATGGGGCTCAATGAGAATTTTGAGACTGTGAGGAGCCATATTCTCATGCTTGAGCCATTTCCATCGATGAGCAAGGTGTATGCTTTGGTTCTTCAAGAAGAATCTCATAAAGGCATTGGGCATGGTTCTACCCTCACACCTAAACTTGATTTAGTGGCAAGGTATGCCAATACCAGAGGGAATTATGGAGGTAAAGGTGGCCCTAAGAAGGAGAGGCCTTTGTGTACCCATTGCAACATGCTTGGACACACTGTGGACAAGTGTTACAAGCTGCATGGATACCCACCAGGTTACAAGCACAAAGGCAAGCCAAACTTCAATGCTAATCAAGTTTCATATCCTCAAGGCCAAGGTGATGAAGTTTCTTCAAATGCATCTGCTCAATGTCCTATTTCTAAGGCATAATGTGAGCAATTGCTTGCTCTTTTCAATACTGGTACTGATCAAGGTGCTAATCACCATGTTGCAACTGTGAGTACAAGTGGTGCTATCTCTAACACACTTCCTAGAGCTCCTGGTGTATCTGCTGCAGCTGGTGTGCCTTCCTCATCCATTTCATCTTCAGATAGTGCAAGTTGCTCTTTTGTTGACACTATGTTAGGTACAAATTCATTGTTCCCTTTCACTCCTTCTTTAAGGCATTCCATTTTTTCTGCCAAAGTAGTTGATAGAAAGATTTTTCATACCACTGATTGGGTCATAGACACAGGGGCTGCAGATCATATGGTCCATTCCATTTCATGTTTTACTACTGTCACTGCTACTTTAAACACGTTTGTTAATCTGCCAAATGGAGAAGTAGCTTCAGTCACTCATGTTGGCATTGTGAAAATCTCTGAACATCTTACTCTTCATAATGTTCTATGTGTTCCATCCTTTAGTTTCAATCTTATTTCTGTCAGTCAACTAGCCAAGTCTACTGCTTGTTGCCTCATTTTCTTTGGAAATTTGTGCTTTATCTAGGACCTTGCTCATTGGAGCACACTTGGTCTGGGTAGAGAATGCAATGGGCTTTATTTGTTGGACAAAGGCAGCATCTCTACACCTTCCATTGCAACTTCTATTTCAGCTTCTGTACATAGTTCACAGCTTCATATTTGGCACTCCAGATTGGGTCATCTGTCCAATGCCAAATTGGCTTCAATAAAACCAAATGATGTACCTTGTTTCACTTCTATTGAGAATTTGAATTGTGACATTTGTCCACTTGCTAAACAAAAACGTTTACCTTTTAATAAAAGTTCTCATCTCTCTAATTCTTGCTTTGAATTGATCCATTGTGATTTGTGAGGACCTTTCTCTATTCCTACTGTTGATCATTGCAAGTATTTTTTAACCATTATTGATGATTACTCTAGGTGAACTTGGGTGTATTTGTTAAAGCATAAATCTCAAACACAATCTGTTCTAGAACAATTTTGCACTATGGTGGAGACTCAATTCTCTAAAAAAATTAAAACTCTGAGATCTGATAATGGTACTGAATTCTTCATGAAAGATTTCTTTGCCAAGAAGGGCATTTTGCATCATTTAAGTTGTGTTGAAACCCCACAACAAAATGCCATTGTTGAGAGGAAATATTAACACATCTTGAATGTGGCAAGAGCTCTTATGTTTCAATCTCATTTACCTTTGCATTTGTGGGGTCATGCTATTCTTGCTGTTGTTTACTTGATCAACAGAATCCCTTCATCTGCTTTATCAAATAAAATTCCCTTTGAAATGCTATTTGGTCATCCACCTAGTTATGAACATTTAAAGGTGTTTGGTTGCTTATGTTTTGCTTCTACACTCTATTCTCACAGATCCAAGTTTGCACCTAGGGCTGTTAAATATGTCTTCTTGGGATATCCTTTTGGGGTTAAAGGATATAAAGTCCTTGATTTAGCTACCAATAGGGTGTTCCTCTCTAGGGATGTGGTTTTTCATGAACATTCTTTTCCTTTTGCTTCTGTTTCAACTAATATTGCAGATCCCTTTGTTCCTACTGTTGTTGAAGCTTCCTGCCTTGCTGATATTGATGAGTTTGTTACTCCCATTAACATCCCTGACCCAGCTTCCCTAGACTTTGATAATGTTTCTTCTCCTTCTACTATTGTTCAACCTATTCCTAATGTTTTACCTTCCTATGCTACTTTTTCTAGTCCTATTCAAGTGCTTAATTCTGATCAGGTGTCACATTCCTCTACACCAGTTGTTTCAGTTTCCCCAGTACCTCTTAGGAAGTCAACTAGAGACATCAGGCCCCCTGCCTACCTATAGGACTATGCTTGTACTGCTGTTACAGCTGGTGCTCCTTATGATCTTGCTCAGTGCCTTACTTATTCCCATTTGGAACCTTGCTATCAATCTTACTTGCTAGCAGTCAGTTCTAGTCCCAAAGAACCTCAAAACTTATCTCAAGCAGTTCAGGATCCCCTTTGGAGGGTTGCAATGGACAGAGAAATCCAAGCCCTTGAGCAGAATCACACATGGGATGTGACTAGTTTACCTTCTGGTAAGTCTCCCATTGGCTGCAAATGGGTCTACAAAGTGAAGCTTAATCCTGATGGTAGTGTTAAGAGGTTTAAAGCCAGGCTGGTTGCCAAGGGTTATACCCAAAGGGAAGGACTTGATTTCCTTGAAACTTTCTCTCCTGTTGCTAAAACTGTTTCAGTCCGAGTCTTGCTTGCTCTTGCTGCTGCCAGGCAGTGGCCTTTGCACCAATTGGACATTAATAATGCCTTTTTGCATGGAGATTTAGATGAAGAGGTCTATATGTCCTTGCCACCTAGTTTTCACAGTAAGGGGGAGTGCATTTCAGCTTCTACTGCTCCTAGGGTGTGTAAATTGGTTAAGTCACTTTATTGTTTGAGACAGGCTTCAAGGCAGTGGTACACTAAGTTGTCAGCAACTATAAAGGAGCTTGGTTTTATTCAATCTCAGGCTGATCACTCTTTATTTGTGCATAGCAAAGGGAATTTGTTCACTGCTCTATTAGTTTATGTTGATGATATGGTCATCACTGGCAATGATCATGATTGTGTTGCCTCTCTCAAGTCTGTCTTGGATCAGAAGTTTTGTATTAAGGATTTGGGATCACTCAAGTATTTCTTGGGTTTAGAAATTGCAAGAAACAAGAGTGGAATCAGCCTATCTCAAAGGAAGTATGCTTTGGAAGTTCTTGAGGAAACTGGTATGATAGGGTGTAAACCAGTCCAAACTCCAATGGAACAACAACTCAAGTTGTCTAAAACCAATGGGGACTTGCTTACCAACTCAGGACAGTATAGAAGACTTATTGGAAAGCTTACGTACTTGACTTTGAGCAGGCCAGACATCACATATGCAATACACAAGCTTAGCCAATTCTTGGCACAACCTAGAGCACCACATATGAAAGCAGCCACTAGGATTCTACAATACATTAAAGGAACACCTGGTCAAGGTGTTTTCTTTCCTAGCAACTCTGACAGGCATTTAAAAGCATACTGTGATGCAGATTGGGCAGGATGCCCTTACACAAGGAAGTATTTAACAGGCTATTGTGTGTTCCTTGGTGAAGCATTAGTATCCTGGAGGTCTAAGAAGCAAAGCATTGTCTCTAGGTCCAGTGCAGAGGCAGAATATAGGGCTATGGCCACTACGACCTGTGAATTAACTTGGATTTTGCATTTGTTACAAGATTTACATGTCAAACATGATAAACCTGCACTGATGTACTGTGATAACCAGGCAGCACTTCATATACCTGCAAATCCAGTTTTCCATGAGAGGTCAAAACATATAGAAGCAGATTGCCATGTTGTGAGAAACAAGATTCTTGATGGTGCACTTAAAACCTTCTATGTATCAACCAAGGATCAGCTGGCAGATGTGTTCACCAAAGCATTAGGAGTGGAAAGTTTTCTTAAACTAATCAGAAGGCTAGGTGTGATCAATATTTTTGCTTCTACAGTGACTTATCCTCATACAGGTTTAGAAAAGCAAAGGGCAAGAGCTGTGCTCTTGAGGGGGAGTATTGAAAGTGCAAGTAATATCTCACAACAGAAGTGCACGAAGCTGGCTAGTAGTGCAGCAGCTGCTGATGTGAGATGCACCAGCCAAGCCACAAAGGTAGCAGGCAGTGCAGCAGTTGCTGATGACAAGTGTGTTGATCAAGCCACGAAGACAGTAGTTGCTGATAAGAAGTGCACTACTCAGAGCACAAGGATTGCATCAAATAGACTGATAAGCACAGAAGTGTTAGAAATGCTTGAAGCCATGCTAGACCACGTGTTCTTCATCCAATAGCATTGAAGAAGTTAGTTCTGTAAATCCAGGAGTCTGTTGCTCTTGGATTGCCACGTGTATAGATTCTGGAGGGTCCAAAATAACAAATTTTGGCGCCAGTTGTAGGGCGGTTACATTTTTCTGTGTATATAAAACAGAGCATAGTTATGTATTATTCATTCATTCCATTTCCTGTAATTTTCTTTTCCATCAATGAAATTCTCTCAATTCTATTTAGATTTTCTATCTTTTTCAGCATGTTGTATGGCTTTTCAAAATACCAATGAGGTAAGTGCTATCATTTGAAGTCTTCAAGAAAGAATAGCGCCATTGGTAGCCCCCCCGGATATTCCTGAAATCCTTGCTAGCTTTATAGCTAGCTTATGGAGGTCTGTGGGGAGATAGCTTCCATGTCATAGACTAGAGAGAAAAGGCGAAGCTTCTGTGGCTTGTAACTTGAGATTACAATGAGCCCAGAGGGCTGCAAGGAGCTCCTTTGTGTTTGCTATGTCTCATGGAAGATGGGATCACCATCACCTTGACAAGCTAGATAGCGATGATAATAAGCCATTTTAGCCACAAGTATGCATTAAGTTTGATGATCATTCAAAGTAAATCATGTCTGATCCATAGAATTCCAAGAGGTAACATAAGGCCATGCCTTGCATAATGGCTAAGAATTAGCTTTGCTAAACGAGTCATGGCTGTCATGAGAATTTTGTATAACGCAGAAGTCCTCAATGGCTTGATAAAATATCATTTCAAGGAGTAAGTAAATTGTATACCACACATATATGGTTAGTAGATGAATCTAGGTCTTCATGAAAGATACTGGGGGCAAACTAAATTAGCCCCCTAGTAATTACCCAGAATCAATTTGTTCAATAAAGTATTTATTTTGAAAGGCCTCCATGGGACTGCCAAAAGCAAGTTTAAAAGACAAGACTGAATTACTTTCATCCAGTATAAATTTCGCGAAGATAATTTTCATTAGTGATGAAAGATCAGCAAGTAAATCAGCCACTGAAATTATTGAAGGCAGTCATGTAGTCAAATCTATACATAGTCCCAAACATGTGAAATGGGAGGATTTACTCTATGATTTAGCAAAAAGGGATACCATGATTCAATAGAAAGCTATTCATGCTTTTAGGAAAGTGTCAAGGAACTTCCCTGAATTTGTAGCTCGGGAGGCTAGAGATCATTCCCATTATTGGCGATAAGGTTCCACAATGCTGCCACTGAGTTAGTAGTCACTAATTGCATTCTTGAGGCCATTTGGGCTCATGCCTTGACAAGTTGTACTGTCACTATCTTTCCCAAGCTAGATTGATTGGCTCAAAGCGACATCCAAGCAATACAACTAGATATTCAAAATATTTGTGAGTGTCCTGTAACGTCATTACAGATTAGCCATAAGGCATAAAAATTAATTTACTTGACCTGCAAGAACAAGATTAGTACCACTAAATGATTAGTTTGCAGTTAAATAAAGCTAAATCAGCCATTTAGCCTTGTGTAGATACAGGTCTATGGACAGGAAACCATAATGAGAATAGCAAGGAATCCTAAAGGAGAACTTACTTTTGCAAGGACAACCAAAGTAGACTCAATGAACCTCAAATTCATGATTTGTGAGGGTGACACACTAAATGTCATCGGCTTCTGATGATGCACAAACGTATTTATGGCAATAGCAACAACGTATTCATTCTTCTCTATTTGCTTGTGAAACCAAAGGTTGAATGGGTGGAGGTTACCATTTTCTCTCTACATATTTTTAAAAGTCATCTTTAATAGGCCTCTATATAGGCTCTCTATTAGGGTTATAAAACTTAGTGTATAGCCAACTTGAAGTAAAAAGCACCATATCCAAAACTAAAATCGTAATTCTCGGTAGATCGACAGCTTATCTTGATAGATCAAGATACTTATTGAGAAGTCAAAACTTCTCTTTCCTTGAGCTAGACTTGGGTCTTTCTCTTGGACTTGAAAATACACCTTTTGACTCAACAAAACTTACAATTTGTCATGTTTCCTTTACATTCTTGTAACATTTATGTCCAATAAGTTAAGTGTTGTCAAACTTTGACAAATTTGAGCTAATTTACATAAAAAACATAGACAAACATCATAAAAATAAACAAAACTTCTCATACTTACATGCTAATTCACAAACCCAAAGCCCAGATACATCCAAAAACTCTTATGATGTTTGCCCCATGGTTTTTTACTTTAAAGAAAATGAGTTTTTTCACGTAAATTTTTGTATTTTTGTGTGTGATTGATATTTTGCCTTGGTGTGATTTTTGTGATTATAATTTTTAGTTATTGATTTATATTGTAACTTATTTTCTTAAGTCACACCAAACTAGATATAGGTACCTGATAAAAAAACCCTAGTTATTAATTGGAGGCAAGCCCGAACCATATATAATTTAGGAAATTTTGCCACGGCTCTCTCAGTCCTGGACTGATATGATATCCTTTCAATAATTATATAGGAGTACATTACAATGTATTTTACTTGAACGAACCCACATATATAACATTATTGACATGCATCTGAAAGGATGTGAAAAATGGGTCTTCCAATGCCTATATTAAAATTGGATGCTCCTTTTATGGATGATGTCGCATGGGGAGAGAGAGTGTGTATAGCAATAAGTGGCTAACACAAAAGTCTCTGATAGCACATACTCTTGTCTAAACTTTTTGGTTGATGTCATACAAAGAAAGGTTTACATATATGTTGGACTAGGGTCGCTAAAGAACATCAACTTCAGTGCTTCATGATGTATTTTTCTCGCTGAAGTCACAAATATATTTAGCAATAACCATGGGACTAATTAGAATGTCGTTGTCTGACGCCAGACTAAAAGCCACAATTGTATATATACTCGAAATGTTAGTTTTTTATGTCACATATTAGGTGCATGATTGGCCTCATCCAAGTGGAGTATCAAAGCAAAAGTCTATCACCATTTGACACACCCCATAAATGTTTGTTAGTGATGTCACGTTCTATGGCCATTAGTTAATGCTATATATTTTCACAACAAATAATAGAAGTTAAGTTATTACTGATTCTAATTTAAACTCACCATTTAAATTACATTTTTATCCACCAATATCTGTCAATAACAATTTGTCATTTAGGATTTATTATGAAAGTACTGTAAAAAGTAGTATAGATATAGCATTTTTCGAAAATAAAATAAAGTTTACTTGTTTCTTGTGACACTCTTGGTTGTCCAAATGTATGACAGGGTAGCAAAGATGTATGACAAGGTAATTCTTACCTTTTGTCCTCCTTAAACGCACCTAGAAATAGGGTGTGTGAATTGGAGAACTTTTTTCGGACATTCTTGTTGGTTGGAATTTTGTCATTCTTTAGGCTGTCCGAAATCTCATTTTGTTTGCTTAAATTTGAGTTGCAACTTAGGGTGACAAACAATAACTAAAGACAAAGCAAGGATTTTGATTGAGCAGAAGTATAAACATAACAAATAAAAAATTGAAAATTCAAATAAAGATTCATTTAATATTAACAAATTATCAACAAATTAAAAAATACAACTAACTTTATTAAATATTCCGCAATTGATCATTTAAAACAATCTGACCAATTAATTTAAAACAAGTAGACAACTATTATCAACTTTAGTTACTTTACTGGCTACTAGTAAGAGTATCAAGTTACAACCCACAAGGACCAAACCACTTACCTTTACTAATGAGAGAGAGAGAGAGAGAGAGAGAGAGAGAGAACTAATTAAATTAGGCTATGGCAAGGGCAACCAATGACGGCGGGATGCAGAAGGCTAAGGCGAGGGGCACGCATTGGTGGCGTCCAATCGTACTCAGTGCTTTAGTGGGAATTTAGCAGCGTGTCACTCAGCAAACTCAATAACTATTGGATGGAGTCCAGCCTAGAGCAAAGGAGGCATAGAGGCTTTCAAGACTTTTTCTTAGATTTTTTATTGGATGATGAGAAATTTTACTAATTAAATTAACTTGAGACCCATTGTTGCCAAAATATAAAAAGTGCTAATTGGATTATTTTTCCTTTGTTTTCCGATTGGTAAATTTTGTTTTGTTTTTTTCAAGAGGGTAAGGAATTTGTTGGGAGGGCCGAGTAATTTATTGGGCCCAAATTATAAAATCAACCTACATACATATATATATATATATATATGAAAGGAGTGGAGGTAGGGCCTTGGTCCTAGTCCATGAGTGGCTCCTTCTGAGTAGTTGTTACAGATAGTTTGGGCTTTTATTTTGCGTTTATTAGACTAACTTCTTCGGCCCGTAAATTTTGTACTTAAAGATGTCTAATGTTAAATGAAATGGGTGGAATCTTTAGATTTTTTTTTTTAAAATAATAATAATTATTATTAAGATTTGGTGTACTTACCATGGTTTTTTTTTTTTTTTTTTTGGAAAAAAAAAAAAAAAAACTCTTAATGTAAGCAAAGTAAAAGAAAACAAAAACATTCTTATTGAAAAAAAAAAGAAAAAAGAAACATGTCAAATGTGAGTTAAGTGATGAAAAATAAAAATTATGAGATTGGGGGCCCCGCCGCCCCGGGGGGGGGGGGGGGTTGGTGTTGGAGTTCTGTTTACATTCTGACCAAAACTCGGGCCAAAATCATCTTTTAAGACGAAATATAATGAAATGGACTGGAATTTAAACCGAAGTAGAGATTTACCGTTCTAGCTAGAATGAAATTTTATTGACAACGTTGTTATTAGCATAGAGGGCAAATATACACCTCACTTGGGCGAATAAATCCATATCAAGCAAACTTGTGTAGTGCATAGTTGACCCTGGGTTCCTTTTATTGTTGTTAAGGTCTTGCCCCATGACTGGCTAGGCTTGGGTATTGCCTGGTGTGGATCCATCCTAGATATGGGACAAGAAATATGCTATTGATTAGGGTAGAGAATGAGAGTCGTTACCTAGTTTAAGTTTACAATTTGCTGTTGATCCCTATACACAAGTCTAGCATTACCATCTAATATTAGTCGACAGTAAGAAAATATACTTGGAAATCTATTATGCACCCAAGTCTGTTCGATCAAATGGATTAACTTCCACTTCGTACCTTCTAGCCATTTTTTAGTGAGGGTTCTCCTAAGTGTGATCTATCCAAGCACTTAGCGAATTGTTTTAAGAACTAGAAATAAAAACAAAAAGAGGCACAACTCAGGCATCTTAACCTAAATTCTAGTTCTAATAGCATAATAACTTCGCTGCAATAGAATAAATAATCTATAAGTTCTAATTGAAACTGAATCATGGAAAACATGATTTCAGCAAGTAATAATTAATATAACCAAAATTAATATTAATGGTTGGACAGTGGCACTTTTTTCTAGTATAATAATGTAATGGAGTTGAGGCAATGGGTTCAAGAATTATTGGATACATGTATAACTTATCAATAAATAAATAAAATGATTGATAAAGTCTCTTCATATTTACATGAGGCTTTGTTTAGTTCAATTGAATTCTAAAAGTTAAAGATTGTTCACAGAGGTGAATAAACGTACCAATTTATGCAACTTAGTTTTTCTTCACTAATAGCTAGCATGTCCACTTAGTTAACCTAAATATGAAGTTTCATTTGATGANAGTCCCGATCCCTGTTCGCAACGTCTACCAACTCCCCACCGCCCCTCAATACCTCTTCGACGAAGAAGCTCGCCGGAGCCGCCGTAATCTCAGCGACAACCTCACCTTCTTCACCGGCTGCGGCTACCTCCTCGGGGCTCTAGGCGGCGGAGCTTCCGGCCTCGTCGCCGGAGTCAAGTCGTTCGAGCCCGGCGACACCGCGAAGCTCCGGGCCAATCGGGTGCTCAACTCCTCCGGCCACGCCGGCCGGGCGTGGGGGAACCGGCTGGGGATCATCGGGCTCATCTACGCCGGCATGGAGAGCGGGGCCATGGCGCTGAGGGACGTGGACGATGTGTGGAACAGCGTGGCGGCCGGGCTCGGTACCGGCGCCGTGTATAGGGCGGCGCGTGGAGTGCGGTCGGCTGCGGTGGCCGGTGCCGTCGGAGGAGTTTTGGTTGGAGCTGCCGTGACGGCGAAGCAGGCGTTGAAGCGATATGTGCCCATATGAAAAAAAAAGATGGGACTTTGATTGCTATGTGAGTCTTTTGATCAAATTTAATATAATGTCTTTGGGGTTTCAAAGATTTGAAATTTTGATAGTTGACAAGCAAAACATTGTGGAATTTGATTGGATTAATGAATAGTTTGAGGCATGGGAGAGTGACCATGCCATGGTGGGTAGTGTTTTGTTATTAGTATGATTTTTAATACAATTTTGTGAAAATTGCTGGGTTATGAATAAATTGGGATGAATCATGGACTTGGGTATAAAGTGGGTAAGGATTAGACACATTAAGAGTTTTTTTTTTTTTTTTTTTTTTGTCATTTACTTTGTCACATTTGACATGTTATATAATTATAAGAATATGCAACATCTGATCTTGAACTGGTAAACTGTGTAATTAAGAATTAGTTAAAATATATATATATATATATGAAATAAAATTTGTGATGATTCATAATTCTGACACGATACCCAAAATAGTCTCCAGTATCAATATATTGGGTTTAAGGGTAAAAACTAATTCAAACACCCTTATACAAACTCTCGCACTTAAATCGTGACTTGACAGTTACATGTAATGAACACCAACCTTGAGTTTAAGTAGTCTAATTGGAATAGCCACCATAACTGAATTCATAACTTTGACTGAAGGTCATACCTGGCTACTTACTCCATTAAAATAAAAAATAAAATAAATCTCATGCAGGAACTGACAGCTTCATGTTTTTTTCCCTTTCTTTCTACGTTTTTCTCTTATTCTGGGTGGATACGTATTTCAATTTCCATCATTGTAAAGATACTTTACTTGGTACGTTAAGGTGGTAGTTCATTAGATGTTATTAGGTGGTAGGTGTCACTGTATGAATAATGCATTGCATATTCTGTAATATTGATACAGACCCAAATGATCTAAACGCATGAGAACTGTATACAGTGTCTTAGCTAGGGGGTAAAAACAAAAGTTCCAACATCATTAGTCATGCACTAATGTGTTGTGAAATTGAAAATTAAAAAGATAACTTAGTCGATTCGAGGTGACTAGCCTCCTGAACTTAACAGAGATAATAGAGTTTTTGGTTTAATTTCTGCTTGCTTCATTCATAATTCCTACGTACATAAATACTAGTGAGGAGATAAGCTTCATCATAGCCAAGTCCTAAACCATAGGATCCAACTCCTACTTAAATTTAAATACAAATTGAAATTAAATCCTAATCCTTATCCTAATCTACTACATAATTTTATTAGAATTCTATTCAAATTCAAACTTCTTCAACTACTTCAAAATTATTTGCCATTTGGCCTTGGGACACAACATTCCCTACCCCTTTAGATGAATCTTGTCCTCAAGATTCTGAACATAGAAATTAACCCTTGCTCACATTTGTTAGGTTCTAAAGGCTTAGAATTTGATGTATTTAGAACTCTAATGTATAATGTTGACAAACCATGATCAAAACAATATGTTTAGTCTTGTTTAGGCTTGCTCAAAGTTGTGTAAGTCATGTAAAGTTGGAATTGAGTGGCTGCAGATATATTAGTGCATTTCGGCCTGATTTGATCGATCGAAAGATAGACTCGATCGATCGAAAGTCGGCCAGAATGTTTTTTCTGTAGAATTTCCAATTCAGCCATACCTCATTAAACGTTTAGGGTTTTATGTTTTTGCCCTAGGTATATAAGGCAAAACCCTAGCCACATTTTGTGAGTTGCTTTGAGTGTATTGTTGTTCATACTTTGCGATTTGTTTGAATCTCTTGTGAGATCCTTGAGTAGCTTTCCTTCACATAAATTTAGGGTTTTCAAGGTAGAGATTATATCAACATCTTAATGATCAACTTAATTGCTGCCATTGGAGTTTAAAGAAACACAAGCGGGAGTGCTTGTATCTTATGGAGAATCCAAGAAAGAAGGAGTCCGCAGATTCGGAGCTTGCACGTGGTCGTGTCAGTAAGTTCTACTGGTGGGTAGTATTAGGAAGTCAAGCGAGAGCTTGTAAGTCTTTTTGTATGAACTTCGATTCTTTTATATAGTGGATTCAATTTTACCTTGAAGATAGTTAGGTCAAATTCTCCTCAGGTTTTTACTGTATGGTTTCCTGTGTCATCATATCATTGTGTTATTTACTTTTCTGCTGTTTTATATAATTAATATGATTGTTTGATTTGTTAACCTAGATTTGAATAATTTGACTAATTTAATCACTAGGCTAATTAACTAGGTTAATCTGGTTGGGTTAACTGTTCAAGTGGTATCAGAGTAGGTAGCTCTCTTGTTGTAGAACTTTTGATCTCTGAGCTGATCCTAGACCCTTGTTGTCATGGAATACGGATACTCTCTGGTTATTCATCCTCATTTCGATGGGAATAACTATGCTTACTGGAAAGTAAGGATGAAAGCATTCCTAAAATCTATTGATAAAAGGGTTTGGAATTCCATTGAGTACGGATGGGAGAAGCCCACTACTCCTGTGAGTGAGTGGCAAACTTCTCAAAAAGAAGCAGCTGGGTTCAATAACAAAGCTATGAATGCCATCTTTAATGCTGTTTCTATGGAAGAATGTAAGAGAATCTCTAATATTGAGATTGCTCATACTGCTTGGAAAATCCTCCAGACTGTGCATGAAGGCACAAAGGCAGTGAAGATTAATAAATTACAGCAATTAACTTCTTGATTTGAAAGTATTAGAATGTCTGATGATGAATCTTTTGATGAATTCTATGCTAAACTGAATGATATTGTTAATTCTACTTTTAATCTGGGTGAAATCTATGATTAACCTAATATTATTAGGAAGATTCTTACATTCTGGACTGAGGACTTTAGGCCCAAAGTGACTATCATTACTGAAAGTAAGGATGTGGACTCCATCCCTATTGATGAGCTTGTAGGATCTCTTCAGTCCTATGAACTAGACCTACCTAAAACTAGCAAATCCAAGTCAATGGCTCTCAAGTCTGTTGATGATATTGAGGTTGGTGGATTTAATGATGAGCTCTCTACTACAGAGATTGCTTACCTTGCCAAGAACTTTATGAATTTTCTTAGGAACAATAACAGAAAGGCAAGAAATACAAACACCACTGAACTTAGAAATTTTAGGAAGAATGATCCCATAAAGGTTAGCAACACTGAAAAACTTAGAGAAAAAGTATGTCAATCTTTCAATAATTCTTTGGGTTCTCAATGTTTTGGATGTCAAGGGTATGGTCATGTTAAATCTGAATGTCCTACATTTTTAAGGTCTAAGGGTAAAGGTATGGCAGTAACCCTTAGTAATAATGAGGTTTCTGATGATAAGTCTAGATGTGATGAGGACAGAAACTTCATAGCTTTTACTGCTACTACTGTAGTCAATGAAAGCATATCTGTTGAAGAGAACCATTCTGATGAGGAACTCTCTGAGGATGCAGATCTTCAAGAGGCCTATAATAAACTTTGCAAAATTGCTGCAAAGGATGCTATGAATGTTGAACTTGGCCTGAAGAAAATTGAATCTCTTGAGCTTGAAAAGAAGAATTTGCTTGTTAAATTGTTTGATGTTAATAATTTTTTGAACAATGTGAAATCTAAAAATATGCTCTTACTTGATAAAGTTAAAACTTTGGAACATGATTTATCTATTGCTAGATCTGCTAGATCTAAACTTGATCAAATACTGAGTGTTCAAAAGGATCCTTCTGACAAATCTGGATTAGGTTTTATTGAAAGCACCACTGTGTCTGTACCTACTTCCACAAACTTTGTTCTTTCATCTTCTTCTAAACCTTTTGTGAGTGAGGTTGTGAGTGAAATTATCAAACCCCCTGTGAGTGAGGTTGTCAAACTCATAGAAATTTCACCATCTAGGAAGATTAGGGTTGATCTGAAAGAGTCTAAATCTAAAGAGTCTACCCTTTCTAAGGACAAGATGCATGGTAAACCTGCTTAGATTTGCCATTTTTGTGGAAAGTCTAGACACATTCGTCCTAACTGTTACAAACTTCAAGCTGCAAAGAGAGCAAACAAACCAAAAGTGTATGTGCCTTAAGCACAAGATCCTATGGCACTCATTGGTGAATTGGTAAAGACTTTAAATCTTTATTCCAATCCTGGAGTTGGAAATCACTCGAACGTGAATAGGAACTCCAATGCTCGTGGTGCATCTAATAGGTTTTGGATGCAAAAAACTCGATCTAATTGAGTCTTTCTGACATGGTCTTTGTGCTTCATTGCTCTTTCGTTTGTGTCCATTGTTCATTGGATTTTGTGTTATTTTTCTAGGACTTACATTGCATAACATTCATGCATTTTATTCTAGGATTTATTTTTGTTTTCTTTTATAAAAATTAAAAAAACAAAAAGAAAATTGTGTTTCGCACTATTTTTCTTAGTTTTTGAAAACAAGGTTGGTCAATTTATTTACACAGAACATGTCCTTGTGCCCTGTTTAGTTTTGATGAGTTTATTTATTACACTTGACTAGTTGAAACTTTGTAGTGCATGTTGTGTGGGAAATATATTTATGGTGGTTATCACTTTGTCTTAATCTTGAAGTCACATGTTATTTGACTGTCGGACTTGATCCTTTTGAGAAATGCATAAATAACTATCTCATCACTGTTCACTAGCCAATCATGAATACCTTAGTGCATATCTTAAGATTCTGTGCTCGAGAAAGTGTAGCACATGCATAAAAAGAACATAAAGTGAAGCCTTGGTTTAAATGCTTAATGCTTAAAATTTGTGTGTACTATTAGACTTGATGCCAAATCACTTAAACTAAAATTGGTGTGCATATTATGAGGCAAAATTCAAGAAACTTACATGATTGCAAGCTTATGATCTAGGAGATGTGGGAGTTATATGATGTAACTCTTTAGGTGATAGTCTCTTTTAAATTCTATGTAATGAATTTTGTAGACTTTGTGGTTGATTTCTATTCACATATCTCCTCACTTGTATCTCAAGTTTTTACTAGCTACACACACTACACAGGTTACTTATTGCTAAACACTGTAGATGATATTGTGTGTGTTTTTGGTCTGACGAACCAAGTTTGAAAATACCTTGAGTATTATGCAAAAACATATATATATATATATATATATATTGCTTGAGAATTTAAAGGGAGAATGGCTAAAATTTTCTTTGAAAAATTGGAGTTAAAACTTGAGTTTTTGAAAAAGCATTTCATCTCATACTCATGCATCTTATTTCAACAATTTTAATGATTTGAGGAGTTGTGCCCAAATTGTGGTTGTTGTTTTTCAAAATTGTGATTTTTCTCAAAATTTTGTGAGCCTCTGCTTGTTTAGATCGATCCAATCTGTTTTTCGATCGATTGAAAATTACTTAAAAGTCTTTTAGAAATCTTGGATTAATTCGATCGATCGAATGTAAATTTCGATCAATTGAATGTCATGAATTAGGTTTTTTTAAAAACACTGTTCTTGACTATTTCAAACATCTTTTCAAAAAGTTTCAAAACCTTTTTCTCTCTCTCTCCGACTTGGGAAGCTCTCTCAACAATTTTTTTGTCGTTTTCCTCCGAATTTTTTGCAAAGAATTTGTCCTTCAAGGCCAGCAAGTCTATTTTACCCTTCTTTTTTCTTTTATTTTCAAGTTTCATGCATTTTTCATGCATTTTTCTTTAAAATTTTCAGACTTATTCTTTTTGGGGTTTTTCATAAATCAAGCCTTATTTATGAAATTGACCAATGAGTTTTGTTGGTATATTGATATATTCATGATCTATGATGGTTAATTTGACCAATTTGAGGTTTTGTGAAAAATTAAAAATTCTTGGGCTTGTAATGAACCCAAATTGGGGATTTTGTTCAATTAGAGTGAAATTGTTGAAATTGGCTTGTTATTTTGATGTAATTAAGCATTATAATCTGTAAGTTGTGCTATGTGATGCTCAATTCATCAGTTTGTTTTCAAAATCTTAACAAGTGTTTTTTCAATTTTGGGGTTTTTGTTAGAAACTCCATGCTCAAGCCAATTTTATTAAATTAAACTTAAATTGATCCTAGTTTTACTGCATTAGAACATGCATTATGACATTGTAATTGTTCATGCATCATATAGATTTTTGTTCTATTTTATTTGTGCTAACTTGTAGTTTGCCCTTGGGTTGTGTTTTTGTTTTGTTTTGTTAGTTTTCTCTTTGTGTCTCTGTCCTTTCCTTAGCATCATGTCTAGGAAAACTAGAGCTCGTAGGTCGGTTCTCTCACCTTCTCCTTCCCCTCCTTCTTTTGACCGAGAGAAGTTTCCGATTGAGAAAAACCTGGAGATTTTTGAGCGTTTGAACCTTAGGAGAAAGATTTGTTCTGAGCGTGCTGTCGTTTTAGATGAGCTTGATCCTGCCATTAGGGAAAATTTTGAGCGTCATGGCTGGTTACCCTTGGTGGATATTTCTGATCCTCCTCCTCTAGCTACCCTGATTAGAGAGTTCTTTTTTAACATCTCTATCCGCGTTTATGATTCCAATACTTTTGTCAAGAGTTTGATACGAGGCGTAGAGTACACCATTACTCCTATTGTAGTGGCTGATGCTCTAGGGGTATCTTCGGTCCAGCAACCTGTCTACCCTTATGATGAGTCTCCTCTTTTGAGTGATGTCATGTCTTACATCATTGGGTCTTCTATCCAGTGGGATTCTGATCTTAGGATCACCACTGCTGAGCTATCTGAGTTGCATTATCTCTTCTTTAAGATAGCATGTCATTCTATTTGGCCCATTTCTCATCTTTACACCATTCCTCTCAAGTGGTGTGTCTTTTTATATCCTCTAGTGACTGATGCTCCTATTAGTTTTCCTCATTTGTTTCTTCGTTCTTTCAACGAAGTCTATAGGAGTTCATCTTCATCTCATGCTCTTGTCCATCCCATTTTTATTTATAGGATTTTGTTATATCTTGGTCTAGATGATTTCCTTTCTTCTAAGCCCGTTCATGTTATTGCTCCCATAGGTGTGTCTTTCCTTAGACAAAGGGCTGCTCATCTTCGAGCTGGCTCTAAACACCCTAGGACTGACCCTTCTAGTACTACACATCCTCCCTCTTCTTCTACAGGTCCTGCTAGTGAGGATGTTGATGATCCTGTTGGTGATGCTATTGTTGCTGATGTTCCCCCACCTCTTTCAGATGACTTTGATATACGTCGTATGTTGGAGACTGTCATGACCATTCAGGCGGCTCATGGTCAGATTTTGGTGGACTTACTTGATGAGATACGTGCTTTGCGAGCTGACTTGGTGCGTCTTTGTTCACCCTCACCACCTCCTGTTGATGATGGCTTGTGATTGTCCTTTGGCATTCCGTCATAAAAAGGGGGATTAGAGTTTTCACATTTGTAGAGGAGTTTTTATAGTTAAGGGGAGATTTTTGTTTTTTGTTTTTGTTTTGCGAAGCTAGTGGAGATATTGGATTGTATTTAGGTGCTTCACTTTGTATATCATTTTTGGGGCTATTCATGTTAGGGGGAGATACATTTATTTTGATATATGTGATTCTTGTTTTTTGTGATTCACTACTTATTGATTTATATTTATGAGATTATTCATTGATATATGTTTTTATTATGTGTTGTGTGAATTTTTACAAGAATGTTTTAAGTTAGTTTATATATCTGTTGATTTACTGTTTTGTGTCACACATGCGTTTATGCGTTTGTTGAGTGTTTCAGGAATATACAAGTTGATTCAATTGAGCTGCTGTTTATACTTGCAACTGATGGATAGTAGTTAGGATTGAATTTTTTTGTTTATGAGCATTATTTATGTAAAAGGCTTTTATTTGTAAACTTTGAGTTTTTAATTTGTGTTTTGCCACGAATTGCCAAAAGGGGAGTTTGTTAGGTTCTAAAAACTTAGGATTTGATGTATTTAGAACTTTAATGTGTAATGTTGGCAAACCATGATAAAAACAATATGTTTAGTCTTATTTAGACTTGCTCAAAGTTGTGTAGGTCATGTAAAGTTGGAATTGAGTGGCTGCATATGTATTGGTGCATTTCGGCCTCGTTAGATCAATCGAAAGATAGACTCGATTGATCGAAAGTTGGCCAGAATGTTTTTTCTGTAGAATTTCCAACTCAGCTTTACCTCATTAAACGTTTAGGGTTTTATGTTTTTGCCCTAGGTATATAAGGCAAAACTCTAACCATGTTTTGTGACTTGCTCTGGATGTATTGTTGCTCATACTTTACGGTTTGTATGAATCTCTTGTGAGATCCTTGAGGAGCTTTCCTTCACATAAACTTAGGGTTTTCAAGGTAGAGATTATATCAACATATTGATGATCAACTCAGTTGCTGCCATTGGAGCTTAAAGAAACACAAGCGAGAGTGCTTGTATCTTGTGGAGAATCCAAGAAAGAAGGAGTCCATGGATTCGGAACTTGCACGTGGTCGTGTCAGTAAGTTCTACTGGTGGGTAGCATTAGGAAGTCAAGCAGGAGCTTGTAAGTCCTTTTGTATGAACTTCGATTCTTTCATATAGTGGATTCAAGTTTACCTTGAGAATAGCTAGGTTAAATCCTCCCCAGATTTTTACCGAGTGGTTTCTTGGGTCATCATATCATTGTGTTATTTACTTTTCCGCTGCTTTATATAATTGATATGATTGTTTGATTTGTTAACCTAGATTTGAATAATTTGACTAAGTTAATCACTAGGCTAATTAACTAGGTTAATCTAGTTTGGTTAAGGGGTCTAAAACTGTTCAACATTGATTGGAGAATACTCGGCCTCAGATTTTGAAGTGTTGAAGGAAAATTATGACCATGGAGACTTGCACCAATTCTTTAACCGTTTTTGTGAGCACTAGAAACAAAAACATCTTGCTTCTCATACCCTTGAACTCATCGGAAATGACAAATTCAATGTGTGGGATTGAGATCGACTCATTTGAATTCATGAAAAGATCCCTTTGATCAATCTTTTCCACTTCATTGAACCTTTGATCTTCAAACTCAATTTTTGTAGAAAGTGCACCCTCCAACATATTACTTTCTTGAATTGTTGGTGATGCTTGGAGCACTTCACTTTGATTTTCCGAAATTTCATGAGATCCTTGATCTTTATATTGTTCTTTGAGTTCCAAAAGTACATTGGATTGTTTATCTAAGACCTCTATCATTTGATCCCACGAATCTTGCATCTTTGCTTCCATCTTTGCTATGCTTTTGGACATGTCCTTGGTAATATCTAACATTTGGTTGACAATCTCCGACATGCTCTCCATTCTTTGTTTGTTGGGATTGACACACTTGATAGATAGATGTGGCTTTTTTTTCCTTTTCTTTTTTTTTGGTTGGGTGTTGCAACGGCTGCCTAGAACTATGGTGGCTATTGTTTGCCTAGGGTTGTAGATGGGAGGATAGTGTGATAGTGTGGGATGAGAATACGACTGGATTTTTTTTTTTTTTTTTTCAAGAAACTAGATGGATCTGTTGGCTCTGATACCAAATGTTGTGAACTGGAAAATTAAAAAGATAAAAGATAACTTAGTCAATTCGAGGTGACTAGCCTCCTAAACTTGAGAGAGATAATAGAGTTTTTGGTTTAATTTCTGCTTGCTTTATTCATAATTCCTACGTACATAAATACTAGTGAGGAGATAAGCTTCATCACAACCAAGTTCTAAAACATAAGATCCAACTCCAACTTAAATTTAAATACAAATTGAAATTAAATCCTAATCCTCATCCTAAACTACTACATAATTTTATTAGAATTCTATTCAAATTCAAACTTCTTTAACTACTTCAAAATTATTTGCCATTTGGCCTTGGGACACAACATAATGCTATTCCCTTCCACACGGCTCTCGCAGTCTTGGACAGCAGGCCATATTAGAAATTTAGAAGAACGGTTGAAAGAAACCCACATATTACGTCAGAAAAGAAAGGATAGTTAGTCCTTTGATTTATACGTACGGTCAAAGTTGAATTTCTTTTCCAGGAGAGAGAGAGTGTGTGTGTGGAACATATAGAGAGATTCTTTTACCAACAAAATAGAATCTCTTTCTGTGGATGACTTTCTGGAGAGAGAAGAAAACTCATCCATACATGTATAGAACCATGTTTTCATATAGGGTGGAAGAAGTGGATCCCACGCCATATCTTGTCCTTTGACTGCTCTGTGAAACCAGTTCAGCTCTCTACAGCCAGTGATCCAATGAAAATTACCCCTCCTGCACAAAGAATAGTTTTTACACGCTTTGAATGAGGTCACAGGTAAAAATGTAGAAAGTTTTAGGTCAAGTGCTTCATAAGTATGGATAGGCACAAGGCAATTTGTTTTCTAGTGAACGAGCATTAGGTTCACAGTATTAGGTCCATGTGTGCGTTAGTGCTGGCAAACTATGTCAGAGTGTAAGTCTTGTTATGCCTTGGAATTGTAATTTCAAGATCAAGACAAAGATACAAGATCAGCTCAAGGAAAGAAGTATATTCCAATTGCAACCTCA
Source organism: Quercus suber (assembly GCF_002906115.3). Classification (NCBI taxonomy): domain Eukaryota; kingdom Viridiplantae; phylum Streptophyta; class Magnoliopsida; order Fagales; family Fagaceae; genus Quercus; species Quercus suber. The sequence continues at coordinate 76,880 of NW_027069701.1, read as the reverse complement.
ATAACTCTCAATAGCAACCTCGATCTATCGAGCTATGGAACTTGATTTTCTTTAAGTTGGCTAAACACTTGGATTTTTAGCCCTACTTGTCAGGGCTTAAAAATGGCATTATAAGTTGACCTAACAAACGTTTTCAAAGGAAAGAGAGTTGCCGCTATTTAGATATCCTACCATACACTTGCTGCTATGAAGAAAATCTTTAGGAGATTCTTGGAATTGAACGTATGTAAGTTTTGGTCATGGAAGGGATCTATAGTTGAAGAGTTCAACTAGATTGAAGTTTTATGGAGTCACAATCGTATTGTAAACTTCAATTTCACTAGTGAATTCTTTCGTTAAGGGTAAGCATGACATTCTCGAAGGGTTTTTCCATTAAGGTTTCCCTTCAAAACCATATTGCTGTCTTATTTACTATTCTACACTTTAGTTACCGCAATATTGGTTTTGTGAATTGTTTAATCGAGATTGAATCCAAATAATATAATAAATTAATTAACAAGATTGACATTAATTTGATTATAATATTGTTGGATTAAGATAGCATGGCCTCAGTTAATTAATTCAATTACCCAAATTAATTAATTATGTCAAATTATATGCAAATAGTGGACACCAACAAATTACCAAATAAATTAAATACGAAAAAAATTAAATTAACACAATGATTTGTTGACAAATGAAGAAAACTTTTCGCAAGACAAAAACCTTACCGAGTGAATTTAAGGTCACCACTCCCAAGAATCAACTAATCAATAATCAAGCGATTACAAGTACGAGGAATCTTACCACTACCTTGACTTATCCCAAAATACCAACTTACAGTTGAACTTTCATTGCAATATCCAATTGGACTTGATCTTGTAGTAGTCTTCTTTCCTTTGATGCACAAATCTCTAATCTATGACTAACTCCTTTGCACAGATCTTAGTACGTGACTAATTCCAGCAATTTGAATGATTGTTCTTAGCTAAAAAGTTTTTCACTTCATCAATAATGAAGATTAAGAAGCACTTGGTTACAAAACTCTATGGCATACAAACGTAGTAACGTTTCAGCAAGAAAATTAAACTCTTAGTCTCTATATCCATGTATGATGGTTCTTAAAAATAAGTTTTATATATGTCTAGATTTGTGAGAAAAGAAACCATAAACAAATAACACAACATGGGCCAAATTTCATATTTGGAAATCATGAAATCGTAAATCTTGATAGATCGAGCTTGTGTCGAGATATGTGTCAAGCTTCCCATTTTGTCTCAATAGTAACTATCTATCGAGCTATGTGTCAAATTTTTAATAAAACAGTTTTTCTTCACTTGTTTCTTAAATCAATCTTCATGTTTTTAAAACTAACACTTGATATGTTTGAACAACATATTTCTTGATGTACTAAACCCAACTTAAATCTACCCAAATACTCGTAAAGTGATTTTGTCAGAGAATTGACTAGTTATATATAAAATATGACCCTAACAAATATATCAACCAAGTTCTAAATTTTCTAACAAAAACTAGTGGCCCAGCCAAAGGGAAAAACATTGTGATCAAGGGTTTACCACCAACCCCAAGGAAAAATTTACAATTAAAATTGAATTAAACTCTTTCATTATGGATTCCTCCAATAGGAATTTCTCACTTGTGACTTCAAGGACCGCCTATAAGATTTCATAGTAACATGACTATGTTAATGTACTATGGTTTTAACTTGATCATAAGTCGACAGCATATTAATCTTTATATTCACTTTGGATTTTGGAGTCTCTAGTATGTTGGTGAATTGAGAGAAGTTTGATATAAAAACTCGAGATACACGATAAAGGTTCACTCTTCTTCTATTTAGTTAACTCATATGATTCCTTATATACTTTGTAGTTTGGGTTCGAATCCCAAAACATGAGCCAACTTAGGAGGCTTGATTAAAATTCAGAACTCGCGAAACTTGATCGATTGAGACTCAATTAAGAATTAGTCCAAGCACAGCTTGGTCGATCGAGGGTGTATCAAGAAGACATAAACTCAGGGAAGTCAATACCATTTCGTACCAGCCAGTATTTTCCGTTCCAAAACTCACTTCGGTATAGAAACACCCCTTGTTTTGTCTCGCTATAAATATTGGACCATTTCGGAAGGTACCGGTCATTTCGGCCATTCCGGATGAAAAACGTATTTCAGTCTGAAATGGTTTCTTCTGTAATTTTTTCATTTGAACCACCCAAAAAAAAAAAAAAACAAACAAACAAATAAACCATGAACCAGAGGTTAACAGAGGCGTGGTGGTGAACCTAGTGGCGTTGCTTTAGTTGGGTTGAGCGAAACTGAAGCTTGGTTGGACAGATCATCATTTTATGGAAGAAATAAAGAGAGAAAAGTTAAATAAGAGTCTGTTTAGATATCCCTTATTACTGAAAGTTGAAAACACTGTAGCAAAATAATTTTTAAATGTGTGAATAGTACCATGAGACTCAGTTTTAAAGTTTTTTTTGCTGAATAAAGTACTTATGGGTCCTCTGAATAGTGCACATGACCAACTAAAAAACACTTTTGTTGAAAAACGTGCAAAACACGCTTCGTAAACAGAGGCTAAATAGAAAAGGAGATGAGAAGAAAAAGTAACAAAAAGAAAAAACAATAAAAAATAAGAAATGGTTGAAACTTAAAAGGTGTGGCTGAGGGATAAGTAGAGTTATTATCCACACCAACTCTCTTCTATTTTCAAGGCAATCACGTGGGTCTTACAAGTTTCAATTTTGAAATTTTAGGGCCCGTTTAGTAAAAGAATTTAAATAATGTTGTTTGTAGTTCTTTGAAATACGTGTAGATGAAAAAGTATGTGGAAATATGTGTAATGTTGTTTAAAAACTGAAAATGAGTTGTTAAACAACTCTACCAAACGGGGCCTCACTTTCTATTTTTTCCGTACTTATTTATTTTATTTTATTTTTTAAGTCTTAGACAATGTTAGACTAATATGATATTTTGGACTTGGGCCATTTTTATTGGGTATGTTGAAAGTAAACATATAGGTTGTATATAAATTTAATAACTATATACACACTTTTAACTCAATGCATAAATGTTATATATGTATTAGCAGTAATTCCGAAACAGTACACCGGTATTAATCGGTACCAAAATGTTTCATTTTTTTAATCAAACCGAAACGTCTTCTGGTACAATATTAACTCTTTTGCGTAAACTTCTCTTTTCTTGAGCTAATTTTAGAATTTGTCCTAATCTTGAATATACAACTATTTGACACATACAATTATTTGTTTAAAGAATTTCAACCTATAGCGTTCATTTCTAATGATAACACTTTATTATCAGATCAAAATATTAATTAATTCTTGGTGTAGGCGAAAATTGAATCACAAAACTCTTATACAATTATTAGAAATTTTATCAATAGAACTAACTGAAACCCACAATGTCTTACAAAATAAGAAAGTATTTTTAATTAAGTACTCTTATTTAGTTTGAAGTTTTATAATGGTAAAATTTAAAGATTTCTTATTAATTTTTCTGAATTTTGGGTCAAGGAGGGCCATCCATGGTCCCAACGTGGGTCCATCCCTTACCATGGATTAAATTGTTGTCGTCAACACTAATAAAGTCCAGAATTTATTACAGTGACAAGAAATTTCCACATTGATGGATCACCGTACGTGGCCTATATAGATAGAGGTTTTCAGTGATAGCTTATTCCTTTAATGCTAACAAATGCCAAGTAAATTCTATCCAAAATAAAAAAAATGCTAAGGAAATTTGCACTATACAGCAACAGTTATGTTGTGAGACAAATGAGAGGGACAGGGAGAGGAGGTGAGGTAAGAGACGCTTGGAAAGTCCCAGTACGCAAGTTTAGAGTCCGAAGAGTTGTTGTACCGAGGGTGTATACCTATAAAACAAAGACACGTAGCTTTCAGCCTCATCACCATAACCAAGCAAGGTTAGGGTAAAACATTCTCTCACTTCTTTTGTTAGTTTATAGTTTATACAAACAATCTACACATTGGGTATTGTTGTTATATCAGAACACCCCAAGAAAAAGAAGGCTGAATAATAATATAATAATAGGCCAGGGATGATTGCATGATTTTCTAAGGCCAAAAATACAACTTTTTTATGTGAACATGTAACAATTATTTTCTCCAAACTATCTATGATAGAAATATTGGAACTTTCTTTTGACTTTTCTGTTATATATATAATTGTGACAATTAGATATGCTTACCGTGGTTTCGTTCATTTTTAAGTAGTTTTACCTATCATTTTTGATCATGTTCTTTGTTTATATTGTGGGAAGTGAGCAAGACTTCATATCCTCTGCCCCAATCCACGTGATCATCAATTTCATTATACAATCACTGATTGGCCTCATCCAAGTGGAGTATCAAAGCAAAAGTCTGTCACCATTCCACGCACACCCCATTAGCATGAGGACTTTCTTTGCGGCAATCAGCATCTACAGCATGGGACTTGCAACTAAAATGGAACTCCAAACTCGTAGCATATGCTACTCTAAAATTCTTAGCCATGTCATTCTCATTTCTGGAGTTCTTTCTTCAGCCTCCCTAGCATCAACTTTACTTCCTCACTTACTTATCATATCGGTTATCTTACCTATAATGTTAACATATATACTATGTATACCATATAAACATATGTATAGATGGATTGTGAGAGCAAATTCTCAAGGATGTAAAATCTTTAATAGGTTTCTGGGTTGCTATATGATGCAGCAACAAGATTTGCCCATGTAACTTTCTCTTATTTTGCATGCAAAGATGGCCTTTTGGCGGCGACAGAATTTCCTCTACTATTACCAGAATAAAAGAATCCGATCAAGTTGTAGCAAGGATGTCACCAAGGTAATCCTTGTTGTTTATCTTCTTAAAGATTGTTATATGAAAAGAGCTCTTGTGCTGAAAGACTTTGCTTAAGATTCTATTGATCAATAAGACCATTTCTTTCATATAAAATCTTGATTGAGCTTCTACGTTCATATGTTATATATGATTGAGCTTCTACCGTTTCTTCGTTTCTCCTCTTCTTGTCTTGTATTCTTGATTGAGCTTCTACGTTTATATATTATATATGATTCCATATAATTTAAAAATTTTCCTTCAAAATACTTCAACTCAGAAAGTACTAAAACTGTACTGCTTTTAAAACAATGAAAAGACTACCCTCAACATTTGACCTATTAGGCTCCGCTTGGGAGTTCATAAGAGAAAAGAATAGAATAGAATGTAATGATCATAAGAGAATGGAAAAGAATGGAATGTATTTAAGTAAGGGAAACGAATGGAAAAGAATGGAATGAAATGAAATTAAGTAACTTTGATTGAATGTTTTAAAATAAAGGAATGAAAATGAATGGAATGTAAGTAATCTTATTTGGGAGTAGCATAGAGAGAATAGAATTGAATCATTTTATGACAATATTACTATTATACTCCTATTTTAAAATAAAGAGTTGAATATATAGGGGTATTTTGAAAGTTTTAGTAAAAAATCATTAAATCCAATTTCATTCCCTCCAATTTCTTCCAATTTCGGGGAGAATGAAAATTTAAGGTTTTAAGAGAATAGAGAGGAATGAGTGTTTCATCTTACCCATTCCATTCTCTCCTACTTAAACTCTCAAACAAAAAAATGAACTTTCCATTCTCTCCATTAAAACTCCCAAACAAGGGAGTGAAAAAATATTCTAAAATTATTTTTTTTATTCATTTCCATTCTATTCCATTTCCTCGTAACAAGAAAAGTTCCAAGAATATCTGTGTGAAGTTGCTTTTGAAGTTTCAAATATTTTTAAAACTACGTGTTCTAGGATAAATTTTAGCCCAAGGAGAGTTCGCTAGTCTTTTCTAGGTAAGCGGGCTATAAGGTCTTTTGCTGTACCTAATCAGGCCAAGAGGTGAGCCGTGAGCCACACTCCACATTTTTGTTAGGAACCCTTAAATCCATATATATTCTAATTTCCTATATTTTTCTTTCTAGTTTTTTTTTTTTTTTTAATACCACTTCTTTTTACAAATTATATTAATTTCCCACTTAATTTTCTAAATAAAATCCAAATATGCAGTTATTTTTATGAAATTATAATGTTAGAATCACATTTAAGTTAATAACATCCTAGGCCAATTGGGTCAAATCTTAACAGTTAAAAAAAGACTTAACTCAACTTGCCACTTTAATAGTTGAACTTGTCTAGCTCACTTGGAAATCAATTCATATTCATGCAAGATAGAGTAGACTGGGTCGAATTGTTTGGATGGTTGAGTGAGTTGTCACATGGGCCTACCACACCACCACTACTTTGCAGCAATAGTGCCACCATCATCATGTAAACGAGTTGCTCCACCATTCCAGCAATATCCCTAGAAACAAGAGCGGCTCCACTTGAAGCTCAGAGGTTCAAATGAACCCCCTAAACTAGCCAAAAAAAAAAAATTATATAATATATTTTTCTTTTGTTTTTAGGTTTTGATCCCATAAAATAAAAATTTGAACACTCTAACCCTAGCTTTTTTTTCTAAGCCTAGTTGAAATAAATTTGAATATAATACTCTTAACAATATTTTGGTCTTTTAAAACACAAAAAAAAAAGCTCAATAACAAACCAATTTAATCTAAAATTTGATGATGATAATAATAATAATAATAATAATTGAAGTTTATTAATCTTAAAACTTAGAAAAAACCCATTTCGATTTTAATAAATTTGAAATAAATCAATCAAATGAGAGATCAATGAAATCATTGATTCGTTGTGTACATTGAAAGAGAAGTAACTCGTAGGATTGATAATGAAGATACCATGAAACGATTTCAAAATATGAAATATACTAGAAAGCAATTGTAAAATTTTATGTATTTCAGTTTTTGTTTTTAATTTTTTTTTTTTGTGATGTCAATATATTCAAGTTCTCTTTTGTTTTAAATTTTTTATAATTTATATTTCTTATTGTCCTTAAAAAAAAAAAAAAAAATCCTAGAATTTTGTGATGTCAATATATTCAAGTTCTCTTTTGTTTTAAATTTTTTATAATTTATATTTCTTATTGTCCTTAAAAAAAAAAAAAAAAATCCTAGAGCCGCCATTGCCTACAAATTTTCACCAGATCCAACACCTGCAATTGAAGGTCCTACACATGCTTGACGGAACCTGCCCTAGCACACACAGTGATGCCACCAGGCTTGAATCTCTCTTGACCCAAACATGCAGTAAACGGTCCTATACTAGGTCAGGTTTTAGCGGTTTCTCCAGTTCACAAGTTCTTCTGGCTATTTCAGGAAAAAAAAAAAGCTCTTTTTTGACTATTAGTTTTTGGAGAATGACACCAAATGAAAACATTTCACAGATTGTTTTCCAAACACCTCATATCTGCCTGTCATGTACGTTATTCCATTCTTGTTTGAGTTTAAGGGTATGAGAAATAATAAATGGTAATGGTTTACTATCGAAAACATTAACCTTTTGAATACCTCGATAAAGTACTAGTCGACTCAGAAACATAACTGTTAAGAAATTAGTCAACAATGTACAACAAGAAGATATCAAAGTCAAGTCAAATCGTGTTTGACATGCGAGGAAGTGAGAGGGGCGTGTATGCTACTTCGCTGTAACTTTGTTCAGTGTAATTTACTAATGCTGAGGTTATTAAGATCTTATATGAAGAGTTAAGTCAACGAACAAAACTTCAGTTAGGTTTAAGTAAGAGGAGCATGCTAGGTGTTAGTAACGAAAAACAGAGTTGCATTGTACGGTGGTTTCTTAATATCTGTGAATAATCATTAACTTTTAGAATTCAATAGAACTTAACAAAGCCTCATGTAAATATGAAAGGACTCAATCGATGATTATTTATTTATTTAATTTTTATTGATAAATTGTGCACTCAATAACTTTTAAACTCATAATCTCATCCTTTATTTTATTCAATTATTATAGGACATGAAGGTAGTAGTTGGGGTATAGCTCATCGACCAATCAATAATATTAATTTTAGCCATATTAACTATTACTTGCTGAGATCATATTTTTCTCCATGATTTTAATTTTTATTAATTTCGCCTAAGACCCCAAATAGCTGAGCTATTAATTTCAAATAGCTCATGTTAAAGAAAAAAGAATTAAGACCAACCCAGCAAAGCAATACGTGCATGATCAGATGCATTGATATTTCAGACCATTATTCAAAGCAACTTTACCAAAATTTCATAGAAATATATCAAGAAATGGTATTGACAATTATCCAACATATAATTCCACACCGAAAAAAAAGAAAAAGGAAAAGAAAAATTATCAACCATGTATTTTTATTATTTTACTGATGTGTACATGCAATTCCATGCTTTAGAACGTACATAAAAGTGCAGTTAACATAACCTCATCTATGATGGTGAATTTTATGTTGATGTTACCGAGCACATGCAAATCCATCGTCTCATGATAATGTCACACTCAACAAGTTGCTTCTACATGATAAATTGAATTTGAAAGACACCAAGCTTTCAAGATTTTACAAACTTTTCCAATTTTTTATAATAAAAAATTTATATAATTAACAGAATATTCCACAATTAAAAAAAATTATATAATTAACTTTTGATCAACTCTACTTGATTGAGCAAGGATTAATGATCCTCAAGTCCTAACTTGATTCTTCTTGACCAATTGATCTGTTAGGATATCTGTGAATCATGTTAAGAACAAATATTATTTAGAATGGGCTAATTCTTTGACAAAATGCACTTTAGTTGTAATTTGGTAGATCTAGGATGGTTTAAGTCTTCAAGAAACATGTTGTTCAAATCAAAAGTTAAAGTCATGTAAATATGTCTAAGAAATAAGTGAAGAAGTGCTGTATTTTAAAACTCGATAGCTAGCTCGATAGATTGTATCTATCGAGGTTTAAAAGGCAATATTAACTCAATGCTCGACAGTTGCTCTACAAACCCTATCTATTGAGATTTACGAAAATTAGTTTTTCAGATCTGATTTTACACATATCCATCTGTATGTGTTTAGGCTTTCTTTTCTCACAATCCTAAACATATATAAGGTTCATTTTAAAGGCCATCACGTTAGATGAAAACTTGAATGCAAAAGGTTTTCTGCAAGCATATTGTGACTGGAGACACGTGCCTTAGTTCACATTTCTCTTGAAGAAGCTGCTTTGTTTATACTCGTAGAGTTTTGTAACCAATGAACTTCTTGATCTTTATCGTATGAATAACTTGAAGAATTTTGCAGCTAACATTCTTTTCAAGTTGGTGTGTTAGTCATGTATTTGGATCCATACATGTACTGGGAATTGTGTATTGGAAATGAGAGATTGTCACTATAGAATAAGTCCAATTGTGTATTGGGATAAAGGTTCAATTGTAGGTTGGTAAAAGGTACTGGAATTCCTTTACTTATAACCGCTTGCCTATATATATTTAAAAGCTGAAGTGTAGCAATTATTGTTGCTACGCTCCAGTTAAGCCACATCAGTGCCATATCATCATTTATTTTCTTTCTTTCTTTTTTATTTTTTGATTTATCTATTTACATTTATTGAGTCTCTCCTTAAATTCAAGTGTTACTCTATCTTCAATTTTACCGTGTGTCTCTCCATTAACCTAGACTCTTCACATGCCACTATTATATGGAATTCAGACGGTCACCAATAGATTACAACCTCCTCACCTATTATGGTTTTTCTTTATAAATTTTCAATTGTTCTCCATAAATTGTAGATGAAACTGAAGCACATGATTTTGTTATTTGTATTATTCTTATTTATTTATTTATTTCCATCTCATTAATAGAAAATAAAATGTACTTCGATTTTAGGTTTCCATGATGAATGAGTTTGAGTTTTCATGGTCTCAAAGTGTATGAAGTTAGAATGAGTTTGATTTTTCATGGCGAATGGTGGTTCCAAATAAGGCTGACTTTCACGTGGAGAGAACGTCAAGGTATTCTCCCTACAAATACTCCTTTATTTGCAATGAAAATTGGATCACTCACTGAATGTAAGATTTGTTTCAATGATACAGAGTCCATTGTCCATTTGCAATTCAGGTGTGGAGTGCTACTTCTATCTATGTACATAAGGATTTTGATAATATAAATCACTTTGAGGTACTGATGGATTTTATGCTTTGATAGAAGGGATTTATTAGTGAAATGGGAGTGCATCAAGATGTAGAGATGACTGACATGAAGTGGAGACTTCCCCCGCATAATGTTACCAAGATAAACTTTGATGGTTGCCATAATCCAATGACCAGATCAGTGGGAATTAAGTTGTTGATTAGTTATTCTCAACGTTGGTAGTTCAATCTCACAGGGGACGCAATCATGATGAATTGAAGGTTGTTTTAGTGATCTAGGCAGTTCATTTTACAGGCGAGTTGGGGTTCCGTCAGGTGGTTTTTAAAGGAGATAGCAAACTTCAAATAGCAGCTCTTAACTCCGTTGATGTGTCTTGGACTCTTGGGAGTGCTGGGCATCAGCTGGATGAAGCCAAAATGATGGCTCTACAGTTTCTTTCTGTTGAATTTCATTAGTCACATGTATATTATATTGGGCTGCCCATGAGTTAGCTTTGTACGCTTGAAATAGTTCATTTGAATGGAAGACATTCCTTCGCCATGGCCATGGCCATTCTTAATTTCTTATAATTGAGAATTTTTCCAATGTATCGCTTCTGATATATTATTCAAACTCTTCTTTTCTTTCAAAACATAAATAAAAATTTTGTCAGTTTGGTCCATGTTAGAGGCTTGGCTTAAAGTTTATAACCTGGAGTCCTAGCATAGCTTAACCTGTCCCTCTAACTCATACACTTAACTATGGACCAAATTGCTTATAAGTTTTTTAAACTCGAGTTGAGCTCAAACTAACTTACAATCCCAAATTACAACTAGATCCAATCATATATATATATATATATATATTGTTGCTATGCTTCAGTTAAACCACACTAGTGTTAAGTTATCGTTTATTTTCTTTTTTCTTTTTTCATTTTTGATTTACCTATTGACATTTATTGAGCCTCTATTTAAATTCAGGTGTTACTCTATCAAGTTTTGCTATCTTCACATGCCACTATTATATGGAATTCTGAAAGTCGCAAATAGATTACAACCTCCTCACCTCTCATTTTTTTTTTTTTCTTTATAAATTTTCAATTGTTCTCTCTCCACAAATTGATCGGTATGGTCTTCAATGGGATAATTTATTGAGTGTTTTTCCCATTCTTTCAGTCATGACTCATGTCTGTATACCAAAACCCAATCAAATTAGTAGAAGAGATAGAGAGTGATTCTATAGCTTGCAAACGAAGCTAAAGCACATGAGAGACAAACATTAGTAGCCCAGGTCCAAATTGTATGAACTCAAAATGAGTTTTATTATTCGTATTATTCTTACTATTTATTTATTTATTTCCATCTCATTACTAGAAAAAAATGTAATTCAATTTTGGGATTTCATGATGAATGAGTTTGAGTTTTCATAGTCTCAAAACTATTCAAATATGTTTTTGCATTTTCAAAATTGATTTGAATTGAGCATTTGATCATGTTTGTTATAAATTGCTTAATGATTGCCCTTCTCTAGATTGCAAGAATATTACTCTCAATATGTTTTCCATAATGTCTTTCTATCTAATCAATTAACTTCAATGTAATGTTTTTGGTTTGGTCTTTGTTTTATAGTAAGAGTGTTATTCATTTTTATCAAAGATAAATTGTTATTGTCCTCCTTTTCCTATCGTTTTATATGTTGAACTAAATTTCATTTTTATCTTTGTTCCGTTTGTCAATTCCTCGGCAAATATCAACGATCAAGCCTCGCAATCACAAGAAGCTTTTCATTATATTGAAGGCTATAGCAATCAATTGGTAGCTATTTTTTTTCTTGGAACCTTTCAAAGGGAAGGGGAATAAAATTTTTGTTTTTCTTGGGTGGTGCTTGACAATTTGCTTTTTTTAGGGTTCAATACACATCTGCTATATTAGATTTCTCTTTCCTTATATTAATAATTTTTTGTTTATTATTTAATTGGACTGTTTGGTGTCCCAGAAATTGTGGGACAATGGAAGAGAAAACAAAGTAGAGTTTGAAGCTTAATTTTTTTTTTTTTTTTTGGTTGTATGGAACTTGGGGTGTAACAGTTTAAATCTTTTTATCTTAGTTTTTTTAAAGTGAAACTCTAATTCTTCAAAGTACACCAGCTTTAGTAGATTAATTGTTGTGCTATGGCTGGAATATTTTTGTTTTGGACCTTAATTGGCCTATTTGGTTGATTTTTTTTTTTTTTAAATTCCATTTGTATCTAGCTTTAAGCTAATTGTTGTGCAAATGGAAAAACTAATTGGTTCTTGATTCTTGAATATCTATCTATAACATTGTCTACATGAACAACATTTGGGTTTTTAGTTTTAGATTTTGGATTATGCTACATTTTTTCAATAACTTGATTTTCTTTTTAAAATTTTCTCCTATTGAATATCTAGAATATTGTGTACATGAGTTTTAGACAAAACATAACAATACTTCTATGATTGAGTTTTAAATTTTGTATTTTGCTATTTCTTTCCTTCTTAAAAATAGTATGCTAGCTGATGTGATATAATGAAAGTAGGAGCAACTGCTATTTTTGGGGTATAGCAGTTGATACATTATGATCATTTCTCATAGCCATATAAACTTTTTGGCCTTGAATGCTAATAGCCATCTTCTCCGAGGCAAAAACAGTTGGTCAAGTTTAGCAAGTTTCCACTAACTTTGACCACAACATCATGGCAATATAGGTGTCTCACTTACTTACAATTCGTATATGCACTTTTTTGATTCTTTGTGGAAATTCAAAACATTGATAAAATGAATGTAATGGCAAGTGAGTGATTTGTATATAGACACATTGATGAATATGTGTAGTGGACATGAGTAGAATCAATGGCAATTCTTCCATTCAATCTATATTTTCCCCTCAAATAACTATAAGTACTCTCTCTCTCTCTCTCTCTCTCTCTCTCTCTCCCTCCCTCCCTCCCTCTCCTGTGGATCGTTTTTCTTTCCTATAATTCTGATTAAGGTTGATGGTTTTATTTTTATTTTTTTAAATATGTGTTTTGGTATTTTGTATTTTGTTTTTAATTTCCCATTACAATGTCTTATTTCTCCCTTTTATAGCTTTGGTTGAATTTTGATGTGGGCCAATACTTAGTTTTTTTGGAAATAGGAATTTTAGTTTGTTTCAAAACACATTTTACATGGCTATGAATTTGAATATGTCTACCAATTTTGAGTAATAAATTACTCTAAAGTCTATCTTTTATTCCTTTTGTTTCATTTTAATTCTGGTTAAGATAACATTGTAATTTTGTGATAAATTTTTATTATTATGATAATCTCATTATTCCTTAAGAGATGAGAAATTTGAATAATAAATTTGAAACTTATAAAGTTTAGTTGTATATCAAATATAACACACTATAACAGAAGTTAGAAAAATATAGTGCACCTTAAAAAATATTAATCAAACATACAAAATATAATAGTATGATATATTTGTACTTTGTAGATATAAAAAGATACAAAATGCTTGTAGAAATCTTATAAAAAATAAATAATATTTGAAGTAATCGTTGCTTTTTATATATTATATTCCATTACAAAATATTTATATATTCCCACGCAACGTGTGGGTCTGCGACTAGTTGTAATAATAGTGGATTTTTTAGAGTAGTGACCGTAAAATCATTCGGTGGGATTTTTGTCTTGGAAGTTTTCCTCATTCGTAAACAAATCACTATATCAACTTTATTTTCTGTTGCATTTAACTTAGTTGGTGATTTCTTGGTGCTACCACACGTATTTCATGTTAATTAACTTAATTAATTCACTTGGCTAATTAATTAGTAAATTTATCACTATGAGTCAATATATTCTTGGCCTATCATGATCGAGTTGTAGGAAATTTGAAGGTAGCCTTTCAATTTCAGCTCATGATAACCTAGCCTACTTGGGATTTGTGAAATAGGGCTCCTAAAGGTGTGTTTTTACTTTTTAGAGCCGTTATCAAAGGAAGAACACATGCATATTTGGAGAAGTTGTTGCGTCCTTGTGCACCTTCGATTTCTTGTATTGAGCTACTTCCAGTTCATTGTTAGAGTGTTTTTGCAGTAAAGATATTTGCACCAACAACTTTTGTATTCAAGAATGTTGATTGTGAAGTTAATAACAAATTGGATATTTGTGCACACTGAAAAATGTCATTAAGAAGAGTAGTCCAACTAGATTGAAGTTGCACTTGAATAGCTTAGTTGGTTTTGTTGTAGGTAGGTATTTTGGGATCAAGTATCAAGTATATTGACCTATATATCACCTGTTGGAATTTTTCCCATCATGGCCATATCACTATGTCTTGAAACTAACTTTTCTGCTAGATGAAATCTAGTTTTTGCAATATAGTTGTGCAAAATACATTGTAATTGCGCCATTGCATAATTTGACTAGTTAATCAACTTGTATAATTGGTTAATTTAACTAGAGACAACAAATTAAATAACCAACAAAATGTAAGCATGGCGGAAGAATGTGAGATTTTTTTTTTTTTTTTTCTATCTTTATTCCATATAGGATTATTTTTTCTATGCTTTAAGAAATCTTAATCTATATAGATCTTTTCATTTATGAGTATATAAATTAATTAAATATTATTTTTCAATTTATACTCACTCTACAACTCAATAGTTACCAGAAATTATATTTTTTATGTTTATTTATTTATTTATTTATTTTTATTGTGGAGAATCAAGGCTCAAGGCTAAGAGGGTCTATTTTATTCAGAAACAGAAATATTACGAAACATCTCGAAATACAATGAGTGCTATATTATCTGAAATATCTTCTAACCAAACCTGTGGCACGTCAATGGATTTAGCCTTTTTGGCTAGCAAGTGGGCAACGGTGTTGCCACTATAGTTCTTAGAGAAGTACTACGTCCACAACATTTTTACAACAAATCATGGGTGGTTAATTATTATTAGTTCAAATTTGAATTTAGCATTGAGATTACTTTTTTAACCCAACAATAACAACCAGTAACAACTTGCCACTTAAGATTTGTTATAAAAATATTATGGACATATCATTTCTCTAGTTCTTAATGTCTTAATGTCCTCTGTCACATGAACATAAGCAGACCAATCAACTCCATTTTGGTTAATCTGTTGAATGATTGTTGCACTAGATCTTCCCATCTTACTTGAACGGTTGAGCCTAGATATTAAGTTGTTGATCATATGAGAGATTGAGAAAGAGGCGTAGTGGAACCATTAGGACCAATTATACGTTCAAATCAATAATATTTACATAGATCGCTCTGGGCTCTCCCATAAGGGTGAGCTCTACACATGGGTCCGTGGGCAACCCACATGTGAAGCTTACCATTTATGTGAGAGCTCAAAAGTCAAAACATTGCTCCAAAATTATTTAAATATTTTTCGTTTATTTGGGAATGTATAAATAGATAATCATCAGACAAGGGTCTCACATGTAGAATCTTACACCAATGGGAGCTTTGACACAAATCACTTCTACCACAAGTTCATTTCTAAAATATATGGTCGACGTGTTTTCAGTTTTTCACATTGAATGATGGTCCCGGATAAGAAGGTTCAGTGGACACAATTTTTGCGTCACATTTTTTATATGTGCAATTACATAAGTTTTATTTTCAACCCCCTTGAAGGTATTGCACTGTGCAACATCTGAATCCGGTTTCATGCTTGATGAATGATGAGGACTTTTCCTTGATTATATGTCACAAAAATCCAATAACCATGTTACTAAAATGTGGTGGTCTAACTCCGATTCAGGCAAGTCAAGAAACGTTTACCCACGTGTTAATGTATGATGCTATAAAAGAGCACGATTTGTTTCCATCAAACAAAATGACACGACTTCAGCGAAAAAATAAAAATAGAGTGACATGGCAAATCTATATCATATCATATTATTATATATAATAAAAGTTGGGTTTAGATACCGTGGTTGTGCCACGAGGCTTCACCAAATTACAAAAGTTTTAATAAATTTTTAGATTTTAAGAATAGATATATACATATTTTTTGGATAAATATAACAAATCAAATAATGAAAAAAAATATAATTTGATTTACAACTATAACAGTTGTGTCTATCTAAAATGTTATCAACAAAGCCTAAAATCAATAGAATAGAATTACCTAAGGATAGAATTTAAAAAAAAAAAAAAAAAAAAAAAAAAAAATTCTTTTCATCAAATTGAATAGATTTGTGTATTTGTTGGCTTTTTATTATATTAATTGATTTTTATCAA
>NW_027069701.1:0-60021 GCF_002906115.3 Quercus suber | reverse complement strand
TTTTTTTTTTTTTTTGGTGGATAAATTTGCATCTTATGTCATTTTTTCCTAATAATAAAGTAAAAAAAAAAAAAAAAAAGTATTTGAATTTCACCTAAACTACTTCTTTTTGTTCATATCATCTTCTTCACAACCTAAAATTCCCACTATATATACATACAGTTTTTGGTGTTTCATTATTTCTCTACTACATACTTTTCAATTATTTGATATATTCTTCCTTTCTTCTCTCTGCCCTACCTACAACCTTGCAAGTAAATTTTTTTTTTTTTCTTTCATCAAATTGAATAGATTTTGTGTATTTGTTGCCTTTTTATTATATATAATATGATTTTTATCAACAAGTTTTATAGATAGGCTAAAATTCTATGTTTAATCACACCTTTTAGTGTTTTTTTAGAAGTCAATATAGCAAGCAATATATTTGTATTTTTTAACTTCTTATTACATGATTATTTGTGGTTGACATCAATATTTTATAATGGATTTAATTTGTTATGACTTTTGTTTGGTGCTTTGTTCCATGTAATCTATATTCTTTTATTAAAAGCAAAATTTGATGCCAAACATGAAATTGGATACGAGAAAATCCATCTGTCCAAATTTCTATGTAAGTCTATTTTTACTTAACTCCCTTTTTTTTTTTTTTTTAAGTTCAAAATTTTGGATATTTTTTCAATAATGAATTGAGGTTTTGGCTTAATTTTGTTTTCAACCATTTCAATTATTAAATTCATTATTTTTTCATGTGTAATATTAATATTTGCATTTTTTTATGATTAAAAAACAAATAACATATGTGTTCTTAAAGGCTAAAACACAATACAATTACAAAAATTACTTTAAGTTATGGTGTTATATTTATTTATTAGTAAGTTAGAATGTTACATTAAGTTAGAGTATTATATTTTTATTTATTATTAATTTAGAATGTTACATATGGATACATATGCTGGTTTAGGATTAATATAACTTATAACCATTTGAATGAAATCAACACTAAAACAAATGATTTAAGTATCAAAATCAGAAATAAAAATTAAGTTTCTTTTAAGTGTACAAGTACAATTTCTTTTTTATCTTAAATTTTGAATTAATTATTTTTTTCATTTTATTTTTTATTAAATTTAATTATATTATCAAAATATTATTTTACTAAGCCGATTGCACAGGCATGACACTAGTATTACTAAAAACTGAAGCGTAGCGTTTAATACTGCTGCTCTCATGTTGTGTCACATCAGCTGCCACGTCATTTTCTTTAAAAAAAATAATTTTTTCTTCAATTTTAAAATGGTTTTTACAATGTTCATCCCTATAAATCCCAACCCTATAAATGCAGCCCACTACCTACTTATTTGCTCCCACTATCACCTTATATATAATAAATTTGTATAAATAATCTAGCCCACCTCTTATTTATTTAGTTCCACTATCAAGCCCAACTCAAAACCTTTTTAGTTCAACTTAAAGGAAAAAGAAATTAAAAATATCAAACGTGCAAGCCAGTTTGGAAGAAAAAAAAAAAAAAAAAGGGGAAGCGTTCAGGGTTTTGTGTGACCAAATAGAAACGTGAGCAGAGAGAGAGCTTGAAGATTGTAACGTAGAGGGAAGCTTAAAGGGAGGGGGGAAAAAAACGTTGAAGCCTTCAAGTGAGAAAACAGAGAGTTTGAAAGCTATCCACCTTCCTACTCTACCGTTTCGCAGTAACGGCTACCTATCTGATTTCCTTCCTCCCTTTATTCCTTTCCACACAGTTTATAAATACTGATAGAACCTCCCTGCTTTGGTTGAGGTATCTCTACATCTCAAAAAAAATGTACAAGTACAATTTCTTTTTTATCTTAAATTTTGAATTAATTATTTTTTTCATTTTATTTTTTATTAAATTTAATTATATTATCAAAATATTATTTTACTAAGCCGATTGCACAGGCATGACACTAGTATTACTAAAAACTGAAGCGTAGCGTTTAATACTGCTGCTCTCATGTTGTGTCACATCAGCTGCCACGTCATTTTCTTTAAAAAAAATAATTTTTTCTTCAATTTTAAAATGGTTTTTACAATGTTCATCCCTATAAATCCCAACCCTATAAATGCAGCCCACTACCTACTTATTTGCTCCCACTATCACCTTATATATAATAAATTTGTATAAATAATCTAGCCCACCTCTTATTTATTTAGTTCCACTATCAAGCCCAACTCAAAACCTTTTTAGTTCAACTTAAAGGAAAAAGAAATTAAAAATATCAAACGTGCAAGCCAGTTTGGAAGAAAAAAAAAAAAAAAAAGGGGAAGCGTTCAGGGTTTTGTGTGACCAAATAGAAACGTGAGCAGAGAGAGAGCTTGAAGATTGTAACGTAGAGGGAAGCTTAAAGGGAGGGGGGAAAAAAACGTTGAAGCCTTCAAGTGAGAAAACAGAGAGTTTGAAAGCTATCCACCTTCCTACTCTACCGTTTCGCAGTAACGGCTACCTATCTGATTTCCTTCCTCCCTTTATTCCTTTCCACACAGTTTATAAATACTGATAGAACCTCCCTGCTTTGGTTGAGGTATCTCTACATCTCAAAAAAAAAAAATTTGGTTCAAAACTTTTATGCTCTGTTTATATTAATATGAGACCCTTTTTTTGTTTGTTTGTTTTTGTGTTTATATTAGACGAGCATCCTTGGCATGCCATTGATGTGTTTGTGAGATTTCCTGAATGTCGTTTCAATAGTGTTATAATTTTACAGCCAAAAAAACTATTTTATTTTACCTTGGTTTATTTGGAAATATCTCAGGGCTCATTTTTTTAATGTGTTGTGGTCTATTGGAAGAATGTAAGACTCTGAAGTGGTGAAGTATATAGTGTTGATGGCACGTCTCAAATCACCTTCCAACGTATTTCAACATGTAAGATTCCATTTCTTGAATTGATCAGATCAAATTGTACTTCTTATTAATGCATCCATTGTATACTACATCAATAGTGTTATAATTTTACAGTCAAGAAAAAATCCTTTTTTTGGGGTGCTTAACTTTTATGCTCTGTTTATATTAATATTAGACCCTTTTTTTTTTTTTTCGTTTGTTTGTGTTTGTGTTTATATTAAACGAGCATCCTTGGCATGCCATTAATGTGTTTGTAAGATTGCCTGAATGTCGTTTCAATAGTGCTATAATTTTACAGCCAAGAAAATTATTTTATTTTACCTTTGTTTATTTGGAAATATCTCAGGTCTTATTTTTTTAATGTGTTGTGCCTTATTGGAAGAATGTAAGACTCTGAAGTAGTGAAGTATAAAGTATTGGTGGCACGTCTCAAATCAAAGCAAATTGTTTTTGGTGTTTCAATTTTTACGGTAAGTTTTATGCATAATTTTACTGCATAATCCTTGGCAGCCATAAGAACTATTTTATTTTACCATTGTATACTACATCATTTAGATTGATATCCACTTCCAACAATTGATATTAGATCGTACTTCAATTTCACGATTGCATAACATAGATTGTGTTTTAGAATCAAAGCAAATTGTTTTTGGTGTTTCGATTTTTGCAGTAAGTTTTCTGCATAATTTTACTGCATAATCCTTGGCATGCCATTGATGTGTTTGTGAGATTGTCTGAGTGTCGTTTCAAACATAGATTTTGTTTAGTTTTGCATTTTGATGCACAAAATTCAAGCTGGCATCTTTTTTCAAAACTCATTAAGTCTTTGCCTTTTATTACTTTTATATTATTCCAACAGTATAGATTTCATCACTGTTAGCACTAATTTTCAAGCTTACACTTGAGATTTGGATGCTTATTCATTATTACATGAATATAAAAATTTTAAAAAAACTATGTTAGTTTGAGCTACTTGACACTGCCATGTGCGTCTGAATAATTTAACAAATGATTTCAAATGATTTTCAAAGAAGGCATCTTTCATTATATTATGCCATGCTTTCACCAATACTAAAATAAAAAATCTTTCGTTCTTGAATGTTTCAGTACGTGATAGACCTTTTCACTTAAACTTCCTTTCTCAACAGCCCAATGCTAACTACCCTTGGGCATATCTAGAAGTAGGTACAAAATGTTTTGTTTGTGCAGTATTTGACTTCAAACATGATCAAGAATATGTAAAGTTTGGTATTGATTTCTGCATTAACAACAACATGCATTGAATAAAGAGGAAGAATAGTGGTGTACAATAGCATGATAACTGCAAACTTAGGAAGAGGTTGATATAATTAACGCAGAAAAGTACAAATCTTTAATATATTTGAAATTGAATAGAGGATAGAAAGAAAAATCAAATTCCTTCCACAACAAAGAAGGGGGAAAACCTCTAGACAAAATTTCTAGAATAACCAAAAAAGATTCACATAACTTCAATGTGATAATGTAAAGCATCTTTTATCTTTCTTCAAGGTTTGCATATTACCACAAAGCAAGGAAGGAGAGCTCTAGAATTGAGCAAATAAAGCTCCTCAATATTTGAATAAAGACCCACTTTACCAGCCAAAGCAAATTGATATTAGAATCAAAGCAAATTGTTTTTGGTGTTTCAATTTTTGCGGTAAGCTTTCTACATAATTTTACTGTATAATCCTTGGCAGCCAAAAAAACTATTTTATTTTATAATCATTGTGGAGATATGAATACCCAGCAACTTACATTAGCTTTAGAGAGGGGAGAAAAAAAATCCAAAGTTACAGAATCAGACTCACTTAGGCTGAAGTAAAATTAAGCAGTTGAATTGGTTATAAAAAAAGTCAGACACACGTACAAAATGAATATGAGAAAATTTAATATTTGTGAAGGATAGTTTGGAAAAAAATTGTAATCCACAAATATGAAGTTCAACACAGTTGACTTTGTGGCCAATTATTTTATGACTCTATCCTAAGAATTTGCATCTAGTAATTGAGAAAAAAAAAATTAAAAATAACTTTAAAAAAAAAAATTCCTTTGCATCATCAGGTGCTTATATTTTGAAGTTCTTTTGGAATTTCGCAATTCAATGCAACATTAGGATTGGAGATAAGAAAACGATAAGCAAGAAGTGTGGTTTGTAAGTGATTGGAGGGAGAGGAAGTTCAGTTAAAAATAATTCAAATTATTTTATAGATTGCAAGGAAAACAAGTAGGCTACTCAACATTGGTTTGTAAGTTTTGAATTACTCTTACCCTCACAGTTTCAGTCTCATTAAATGAGCAACTTCATGATTATGAACACTAAGTTTTCAGTGTGGTGGTACTAATTGAAATTTTTCATAAGGTGACAACGTTGGTTGGATATCCAAGTTGTTTAGAGAGCTTGGTGGTGGCATTAGAAAATTAATTGATGTGGATTCTATCGATTCCTATATTTGCTGGGTGCTTAGCATGTTTGACAGGATTGTAATGCCTGGACCATGTCTCAAAAGATATTTACTTTTATGATAATGTATTTGCAAAGACATTAAAGTAATTTTCTACATGTAAAAATCTGTTGCACCCCATTTTCATGCTTTGGCAGGTAGCTTTTTTGGAACGAATTACGGTTTATTTTTAAGAGTTAATTGTATAGCTGCTTAAAGTAACTGTATGCTGGTTTTATTAACTTGAGTTGGGTTGTAGCTGAATTTGTTGATTTGGTTCAATTTGGTTTGGTTAACGTGTGGGGAAGTTCTAGGTAGGGATAAGCCAAAAATAGTGTGACAAACATGTAGTGCAAAATCAGGCAATATTGTAGCAACTGGAGAAAATTTCCCAATACAACATTTATACCTGTAAACTTTCATTTGAACCATTGTCTCTTGCCACAAACTGTGATACAAAAGCCACATCATCACCTTCCATAGTATCCCATATGCCTTTCGGGATATGATTTTGCAGATTCTCTTTTGTAACGCACAATAAATAACCGAAGTACATCAACCATGTGCCTCTTTGGTCCACAAGTGTCATAGATAGATCTAGAACTATTACCACTATAGAGGCAGAGGAAGTAGTCTATCTGGATAAAAAAACAAATATGCAAGCGGTCAGAGCTTGATATAGTTGCACATAGTCAGAACATATTACTTCTACTTTTCTGCAATGTATTGTTTAATGTATTGAAAAACATAAATGGTGCAAAAACATGAATGGTGTTGGATGATGTAGACACCTGTCATCATTCTGATTACTATTTTAATCACCAGTTGCTCACAAGTTACCTATTAATTTACACGTTTTTAAGCTAGATTGTTTCTTCAAGTATTTGTAACTTTTAATTATAAATAAAATGAAAAGACTATGCTAAAATATTTTTTAACTTTTTATTTGGTTGTGTAAGTTGTTCATTTTTCCTAGCAGTTGATTACGGAATATCTATTAAATTGCAAGTTGAATAGCTACAAAATGAAAAGGCTATGCTAAAAATAACCACGCACAATGCGCGGGTCCATGACTAGTAAATAATAATAATAATAAAAGTACACACGTGTTTTATAACTGTAAACATGATTTGAAAACATGGTTTACATTTTCTATTGTAAATGGCACGTCATATGTTTGACAAATTGACTCAACGATATTCTAGTCGACATATGATCTCCAATGAGCGTCAAAGTTTTTATAGGACTTTTTTATGGGTTTAGGACAATTTATTTATCATAACATTTATTTTTACTTCTGTTCGAGTATATGCCATATATAGACCATTTGTGTGCTTTAGAACAATCACATACATCAGTGGGTATAAAATTATACATAAATGCACAAGTGTTATAGTAACCATGCATATATGCACGGTTACTATGGTTCTTCTATGTATTATTTTAGTATTATTTCTCTCCCTTCACATTCTTTCTTCCCCTGACTCTCTCTCTCTCTTCAACTCATAATTTCAGCACCACCACAACACAAACCCAGCACCACTGCCCACATCACCGCAACTTAGCACCACCAAACACCACCACCACAACTCGGATACACCACAAAATCAACCAAAAGTTAAACAAAACCACACATGGTCACACCACAAAATCAATCAAAAATCAAACACACCCACACCCACACACGGACACACTAATAGAGACAGAGACAAAGAGAGCATTTTTGTGAACTTGTGGTTGTGGGTCAACTGGAACAGTGCTTGTGGTGCTTTGATTGTGGATTGTTGCTTGTGGATCATTGATCAGTGATCGTGGATCAATGGATCGTGGATTGGGGAGCCGATTTCGTCACCATCGCCATCGCTACTGCCGCATGTGGATCAATGATGTGGATTGGTGTTTGTGGGTTTTGATAGTTGTGGTGCTTGTGATGGAGTGTTGACAGAGATCGGTGGTGCTTGTGGGTTTTGATGGTTGTGGTGCTTGTGATGGAGTGTTGATCTAACTGTGAGAGAAAGAAGAAAGAAGATGAAGAACAAGAAAGAGGAAATGACAGACAGATAAGGAAAAAGAAAGAAGAGGAAGAATAGGAAAAAGAAATGGCAGAGATAAAATAATATTAAAAAAAGAATATAAAAATATTATTTATATAAAATATAGTGTATAATAGATGGACTAATGTGTATGTTTTGTAAAAGTGATTATGTAGAATAGAAAAAATAGGCTTTTTATGTAAAATAGACGAAATCTTTTAGAAGAGCTGATGCGGTTGCTCTTATATGGGTGCATGTGTTATTCTATTTTTTGGTTTTATCAACCAAGTGTTTTCACTTTTATGCATATATTAACTTTTGAACAGTTAATAAACACTACTGTAAGTTGCGCTATGGTTGCAAAGGACTCAACATGAAGGTGCACTATTTTTTTTTTTTTTTTATTAGCCATATACAACTAATATATATAGTAAATATATATATATATATATATAAAGTATTCTAATTTCAACTTATAAAACATTTGCGCACTAAGCTGTATCTGGTAATATAATAATAATTGGAAGGATTGAATATAGCTTAATTGCAAACTTTTTGTGAAGGCTTAAAATTCAACTTATATTTATGGGATAATTATGTTCCAAAGGCACATACTACCCATAGAAGAATGGGATCTAACATTCTCTGAGTTAGATGTCAATGATCTTTATGACAAATAATACGCTTGCATATTATGACAAAAACATTCAAGTTTCAAATACCCCTTCCCTACTTAATGTATTAAGAATACAAAACTAAAATAAAAAGTAAGTTAGATAGTAATTTATGTGATGATTTTAACGTACATATGCTTAATTTCTGTTCTTGTTCAGATGCTGCTGTGATTATATAGCATTCTCAATTATATATGTTCATTGTTTAAAATTGAGGAAAGTGAGCAAGACTTTATCTCCGCTGCCCCAAGTCACGTAGTTTTCATTTTTCTGATACAATCGCTAATTGGCCTCATCTAAGTGGAGTTTCAAAGCAAAAGTATATCTCCATTTGATAGGCACCCCATAAGTATATGGACTTTCTTCGGGGCAATCTATATCAATAGCTTGGGACTCGCAAAAGAAGGAACTCCAAGCCCGTAGCCCAAGTTACTCTAAAAATCTCAACCATGCCATTCTTATCTCTGGAGTTCTTTCTTTAGCTCCCTAGCATCAACTTTACCCCACACTTACTTATGTGGTGATCCTTTATAATACGGGCCATCTTTCCTACAATGTTTGCATATATACTAAATAAACAATGTCTAAATGGCTTTACCAAGGAATTGTGAGTGCTAATTTTTTCTATGGCCTTCAATTTTCAAAAGAAAAGTAAATTAAGTGTACTTGTTTCTGGTTACACTCATGGTTTGTGTCCAACTGTGGAATTTCTAACAAAAACAAGTAGACCCTGTGCTAACTAAGTTGTAATTTGTGTTGGTTTTATTCTATGTCAATTTCTTTGTAATTTACACTTAATTCTTTGTATTTGTGAGCTTGTAATTGGGTTGGGTTTATGAGTCCATGTTAGTGCTATTGAAGATGCAACACACCCATGAAAGATGGAGTTTGGCACCAGCAAGTTTTGGCGCGTGTCAAGATTTTGCTGTTGAAAGGGACTAAATTAGCGAGATAGACTCATGGGTCTCTGTTATAGATAGATCACCTATTGTCCCAACCCTTCACACTACAAATACACATCATTTCTCTCGATTTTAAGTGTGAAGCACCCATCTGGGAATTGAATCCATTGTTGTGAGAGTCAAACACCATTAATTATCTATACTCTTCCTTCTCTCCATAGCCAAATTTTTTAGAGGAGATTAGATCCTACACACCCATCACTACTTGATTGTTGTGAGTGTTGTTTGGACCCTTGGAAGTTGGAATTATTGAAGTTTGCCAATTTCGAACATAGAGTTAGACCATTTGAGATATACACTACTGTCATTTTTTTAAGACCTTTTCTCCTCTTTCAGTATGTTAAAATACTTAGTACTTTAAAATAATAAATATAAAAAGAGGTTTGAAGGTGCAATTGGTGCTTGGTTGTAAATTTGGTGCCTAAGTTAGAGAAATGGCTCAGCATAGCTAGTTGTGAGCAAGAACTTATAGTGTATTCTATACTGCAACTATCTCATTTTAGAGGATTGTTTTGGTAGCTGGTTGTTAGGAGATTTTTATGCCTGATACTCAGGTTTTCCTCTTCAATAACACGTCTAATGTTATCTTGGGTTTGCTTTTCTTTACTTACTGCTTTATTGCATTTTAATTGCTTATTTAGCTTATCCATGCAATGCTTGTTTGTCATGCTTAGTTAATGGACTAACACTTACACAGTTACACATGGCTTTAAATGTTAATTTAGCTTAAAATAGAACTATTTGTAAAATTTGAAGTTTGGGGTCTAGACTCTAGATCATTGCCTAGCTTAATTAAGTAATTTTCTCACCCTAAATTCCTTATATTGCAAAGATGGCCTTTTGGTGAAAACAGATTTCCCCTTTATTGGTGAAACATTGTAAAATATCTATTACCAGAATGCAAGAATCCATTCAAGTTTTAGCAAAGATGTCAAGGGTAATTCCGATTGTTTATCTTCTTAAGGACTCACCTAGAAACAAGGTCCTATCTGAGATTTGGAGAATTTTGTTTTGGACATTCTCATCTTGTTTGCTTAAATTGAGTGCAACTGAGAATTAGGATGACAATAATTAACATATAACACAAATTGTTTGGTCTATACTCTATAGTTTGTTGTGGGCTCACCCCTCATGTAAGAGCCAAATGCTCTAGGACTACCTAATAATTTCCAATTAGTTAAATAAAGACTAATAGAGTTATAAAGTGACTAAAGAAAATTAGAAACTAGCAACATGAAAGCTGAATATGGAAGTCAATGAAGCCTACTGTCTGTTTCATATACACATTGCATTACCATGAAATCTCTTGTCCCTCTTGTGAGGTCTTGAATCACCAAGACGTTGAAAAATATGTAAACTTTCAAGATGCTCAACAACATCCTTCATAGTAGGACGGTTCATGGGAAAAAAATTCTGTAAGGTTGAATTTAATCAACCATTTAATTGGCTTTATTCCGTGACTAATTTGCTTGTAATTTAGCACTTAGCAACCCTGTATTTATGTGGGAAAATTGTAAGGGTAGTATGCGAGAAGATGTGAAGAAAAGCTCAAGAGTGTGCAAGAAAAATAGAGGCTCGCGGCTAGGGCTCGCAGGTGGATCGCGGCTGGCAAGCCGCCAAAGGTTGGCACGTGAGAGGCACACTAGGAAGCTGAAGGGTCGCGCCAGCTGTCACGTTACAAGATAAAAGTTCCAGACTAGCCAGGCCGTTACGTCGCGACTTGAACTCGCGACTTGGACAAACCGCGAGACCAAGTCACCAACTTGCCCTGTTTGGCAAAAACTGACGTTTTGCATTCCCTTCTCACCCTACTATAAATACACCCTTATATCCATCTTATTGAGGGGGCTTCCAGAAAGAATTTTGTGAGAGAAAACCCTAGAGAAAAACAAGATTGCCTCATCCCCAATCTTCATCTAAGAGACTCTATAAATTCCTCTACTCTCTTCCTCTCCATTGTCATACCCTTGAGAGGTTATTTACCAAACCCTTATCTCACCACACCCACGTTTGTGAGAAGGTACATTTGGTGCTTAGGGAAGCAGTTTGGGAAGGAACCAATATACATTGGTTGATGCTATGGTCAAGTAGCGGAATCCGGTAAGCTAAAGAAGAAATAGGTTCGGCGTAACTTCGTTAGAGCAAGAAGCTTGGAGGGCTTAGGTACTTGGGTAGATTAGGCTTGGAGGGTCTTCTGCTGTTCATGTATCCCAACTATATTCTTTAGTGGATTTTATCATCACTTGGAGGGCGGCGGAGAGGTTTTACCCCGAGAGCTTCGGTTTCCTCTTCGATAACACATCATGTGTTGTCCGTGTGTTTGCATCTCTCTTTCCTTTATCTTTGCCTTATATTTACTGTTGTGGATGTGTTTATATTTGGCTTAGATTGTTTTATCAATTCTGTTGTAAGCTTGTTATCATATTCTGTACATTAATTGTTTGATATAAAGCTTGAATTGGTATTTTTGTATCTGGGGGTCTAAACGTTCAAGGGTGTTTTATACCCATATTGAACTTTCAATTGGTATCAGAGCGGGTGCACTCTTTATGGTTTGATTACCTGAGTGCGATCCTAGACCCCTTGGCTATGGATGTTGCTGTAAAAAGCGTTATGCTGAATTGTGGTTTAAGTGTTTGTGAAAATAACTCTATGAGTATATTTGAGGGATACTCTAAAAATGAACTCTTAGAGTTAATTAAATCCAGGAAACATGCTAGGATGTTCATTCACATGCTGAAATATTTTGAAAGCAAGAACCACATTCTTCACAATAGTCTATGTGAGTCTAACTCTTTGATTGAGAAATACAAAAGAAGAAATAGATCATTGTGTGAAAAAATTGATAATCTGAAAAAGAAAATTCAGTCTGGAATAAGCATGGAAAATAACAATGAATTTTTGTTTGATGGTCAAGAATGCTTGTCTCATGCTTGTATGTTTGTACACACCTCATTGAAGGTATTTAATTCATGCTTATGGTACCTTGACAGTGGATGTTCTCGTCATATGACAGGAGATAAATCATTGTTTAAGACTCTAAAAGAGAAAGCATGTGATTATGTGACTTCTGGTGATGGGAGTCATGCTCAAGTTCTCGGAAAATGGACGGTTGAAATACCGGGATTACCTGTGTTGAAGGAAGTACTATACATCAAAGGATTGAAGGCAAATCTCCTAAGTATTACTCAAATATGTGATGAAGATTTTCTTGTTCAATTCTCAAAGAAGGGGTGCATAATCATTGATGAGAAAGGGATTCAAGTCTTGGAGGGAAATAGGACTATTGATAATTGCTATGGAGTAGTGCCTGCGGCACCTATTTCGTGTAAAAGTGCTCGTGTTGATATGCTGAAACTTTGGCATCACAGGTTTGGACATGCAAACTTCAAACAAGTATGTAAAGTTTCTATACTTGAGGCCGTTGAGGGACTTCCAAAGTTTGGAAAGATGGAGAAGACTATATGTGGAGCATGTCAAATGGGGAAACAAACAAAAGCAAACCATCCCAAGGTGAATGTGATTGCTACCTCACGGTGTTTGGAACTTCTTCACATAGATCTAATGGGGCCTACAAGGACTGAAAGCCTAGGAGGAAAGAGATACATTATGGTGGTAGTTGATGATTTCTCAAGGTACTCTTGGGTGGAATTCCTTAGAAAGAAGTCCAAAACATGTAATAAAATGCAAAGATTATGCAAGAGATTGCAAAATGAAAAAGGAGTTCCCATAGTCAAAATCAGAAGTGATCATGGGAAGGAATTCGAGAATGCTAAATTTAAGTCATTTTGTGAAGAGCATGGTATCAAGAAGGAATTTTCAGCTCCAAAGACTCTACAACAAAATGGGGTGGTTGAAAGAAAGAACCAGGTGATCCAAGAGATGGCTAGAGTCATGCTACTTAACAAAAACATACCACAAAGGTTCTGGGCTGAAGCTATGAACACATCTTGTCACATTTGTAACAGAATTTATTTCCGAGCGGGGACAAAGAAGACGTCATATAAAATATGGAGAGAAAAGAAACCCAAGTTGAAGTATTTCAGAGTATTTGGGAGCACATGCTATATTCTAAATGACAGGGAAAATCTAGGAAAATTTGATGCTAAGAGTGATGAAGGAATACTTCTAGGATACTCCACAAATAGCCGAGCTTATAGAGTGTACAACAAGCGCATTAAGACGGTGATGGAGTCAATCAATGTGGTCATAGAGGACACCATATTTGAAAAGGAAATTGATGATGATGGAAAGGGGCTCAAACTCAAGGAGAATGAGGATGATGATGATATGCCTCTAAGTAATGATGTTGAGAAAGTAACACCCGAAAAGGGGACCACACCTCCTGTATCAAGAAGGAGACTAGATCAACACAAGAAGTCTCAAGTCCACTCACTCCTCCAGAAATTCAAGCCCCAATTTCTCGTGATGAGGAACTCTCAACTTCCAGGAAACCTTCATCAAGAGTGACACTTAATCACCCATCAAGTAATATTATTGGGGATGTGAATGAAGGACTTCAGTTGAAAAAAGGGCTAAAGTATACAGCTAACCACGTAACATACAACTGCTATCTTGCTCAATTTGAACCCAAAAAGGTAGAAGAAGCACTGAAAGATGAGAATTGGGTAGAGTCTATGCACCAGGAGCTACACCAATTTGTTAGAAATGATGTGTGGGAATTGGTCCCAAGGCCTGAAGATACACATGTGATCGACACCAAGTGGATTTTCAAGAACAAAATAGATGAAGATGGTGAAGTTATCAGAAATAAGTCTAGATTGGTGGCTCAAGGGTATTCTCAGGTGGAAGGCATAGATTTTGATGAATCTTTTGCTCCGGTAGCAAGACTAGAATCCATTCAGATTCTCCTATCTATAGCATGCATCATGGATTTCAAGTTGTACCAAA
Organism: Quercus suber; assembly: GCF_002906115.3. NCBI lineage: Eukaryota > Viridiplantae > Streptophyta > Magnoliopsida > Fagales > Fagaceae > Quercus > Quercus suber. The sequence goes on along the minus strand of NW_027069701.1, from coordinate 46,099 downwards.
TGGATGTAAAGAGTGCCTTCTTAAACGGCTGTCTCAATGAAGAAGTTTTCGTTGAACAACCAAAGGGGTTTGAAGATCCTCACTTCCCGGGTCATGTACTAAGATTGAAGAAAGTTTTGTATGGGTTGAAGCAGACGCCAAAAGCATGGTATGACCGTCTCACTACTTACCTATTGGATCGTGGGTTCAAGAAAGGTCAAGCAGATCGCACATTGTTTGTTAAAAGAGATGAAAAATCCCTTCTTGTCGCTCAAGTGTACGTGGATGATATCGTATTTGGTTCCACAATTGATAAACTAGCTCATGAGTTCTTGGAAGAAATGAAAAGGGAATTTGAAATGAGTATGGTGGGAGAGTTGAACTACTTCCTTGGACTTCAAGTGAAACAACGGAGAGATGGAATATTTATTTCTCAAGAAAAGTATGCCAAAAATCTTGTCAAAAGATTTGGTCTGGACTCCAAGAAACATACCTCTACTCCCATGAGTTCCTCGGCAAAGTTGAGCATAGATGCAGCCGGTGTTGACATTGATCCAACCCTTTATCGGAGTATGATTGGCAATCTTCTCTATCTCACAGCAAGCAGGCCGGATATTGCATTCAGTGTCGGAGTCTATGCAAGGTTTCAAGCCGCTCCTAAAGAATCCCACTTAACAGCAGTTAAGCGAATCATTCGCTATGTAAATGGCACATCTGACTATGAGATTTGGTATACAAAGGATTCGAATGAGTGTTTGGCAGGATATTCAGATGTTGACTGGGCAGGGTGCATTGATGATAGAAAAAGTACTTCTGGTGGGTGCTTCTATCTTGGAAATAACTTGGTTTCATGGATGAGCAAAAAGCAAAATTCAGTATCTCTGTCAACGGCTGAAGCTGAATACATTGCAGCAGGAAGTTGTTGTGCACAATTGTTATGGATGTGAAAGCTATTGCATGACAATGGCATTTCTCAAGACACTATGTGTGTGTTCTGTGATAATACGAGTACCATAAACTTGTCAAAAAATCCAGTTCAGCACTCCAAATCAAAGCATATCGAGATCCGCTATCACTTCATCCGGGACTTGGTAGAAGACAAAACAGTATGTCTAGAATTCATCAATACTGACAATCAAAAGGCTGACATATTCACCAAACCTCTTGATGGTCCAAGGTTTGAATCCTTGTGTAAGACAATTGGTGTCGGTATCATTCCTTAAACTCAATCCTCCATGATATCTAATTGTGTTTTTAGTTGCTTTGTGTGTCTTTTGTTTGTCTTCTTTTTGTTGATTTTTTTGTCAAATTTGTTTTGTGTCAAAAATCCAAAAACACATAAAAAGTTGAAAATCCAAAAAGTTTGATCACTTTGTTGAGTTTTGTCTCAAAGCATGTTTTGCTTTGTACTTTTGTACTAATGGCTTTGTGCATTTAACGAGCTTAGCTTGTCTCTCATGCACTCATATCATTGTGGAAGAAATTCTGAAATCTATATGATTGTTGTAAATAGATCTTCAACCTTGTCATAAATGATTAGTGAATGGTTTTGTTGATCTTGAGACATGCATAGACTCATGCCTATATATTTTCCTATCTTTTATTTTTTTTGCTTTAAATAGCTCTCTAAATGTAAATCTCCAAATGAAAAGAGATATAGAGCTGCAAAAGCCTGTCGCACATACTAGTATTTGACTAGGAAAAAGGAAAAGCGACCAAAATTAAATGTATGATGCTCAAAAAGCCAAAGGCTTACTCATCAATTGAAATATCAAAAATTTCAAGCATCTATCTCACAACGAGATTCTCTTTGCTCAAAATTAGCAAATGATATGTTGAATATGGAGCCAAATGAAAAGCTTCAAAGTATTGTTATCAAGTACTTGTGGGAGGTCATATATGCGTGTTTCTATAATTGAGATAGGTCACATTATCTAGTGCTAGTTGTGTATGCCTTGTTTGAATTGATCATTGAAGCTTCACATTGGACTAAGGACTATCTTATTTTTGATATCCACACACAACACACAAGTCTATGTTCAATGAATGCCATATTCATTTATGTGAGTGTACTTGATTAAATGTGTTTTCATATGCTCAATCTTTGTTGGTCAAACACAAAAAGATTTTTGAGTGTTTTGTTTTGTTTTTGGAAAGTACTTTGTTTTTACAAAATGTCAAATTTTTCAAAAATAGTGTTGCCCTGTTTTGGCGACTAAGTCGCGAGTTGGCCCAATCGCATGTCCCAGAAGCGAGATCATTCAGAGATTTGTCGCGGCTAACTGGCGAGTAAATGCTCTAATTGCGAAAAAGACTTAGAGAAATATTCCAATTTTTGAGTTTTCCAGATTTCGCGGGTTAGTGTGGCGATTGGATCGCGGGTGGAAGGTCCAGTCCGAGAAGTACTCAGGGAATTTCGCAGCTCATATCGCGACCATCTCGCGGGTAGACCTTCCAGTCGCGAAAAACACTTAGAGAAATTTTCAAGTTTCTTCTCTTCACAGTGTTTCGTGGCTTAACCTGGCGACTTACTGGTGACTTGATCCAGTCACGAAAAACGCGTGTTTTGCATTTTAAAGACAATTTTAAAATTGTTTTCAATTTTCCCTCGTACTTGTGTGACTGTTCATTGTCTTCCTCACTTTACTCTCACAAACACTTCGTGTTTCTCGCTGAAAATCTTCCATTTCTGCATCATTTTCTCTCAAATCTTCAACAAATAGGTATGGGTTTTCTTCCTTACCCTTCATACTTCCTGATTTGGGCAATTTTTTCCCTTTTGTGAAGATGTTGTTGTGTATTGTGATTTATCATGTTTGAACATGGGTTTCTGATTTTCAAATTATATTGTATGTTTGTGCTGGTCCATACACTGATCATCTTTATCTTGAGTTCTTTTTGTGGTGTTGGTTGTTTAAACACACTCATTGTCAAGTTTTGACCCTAAATTTCAATTGTTTAGGGTTTCCTTCATTATCCATGGTATGGCACCGACATATTGCTAATAATGGGTGCTGTCTTGTTTGGTGTTTGTGTGTGAATTAAATCATAGTGCAGAGTGAAAATGTCTCCATTCAAGAGATCAGCTGTGAAAGGAGGAAGCAGCAAAGGGAAGGAACATGTCATTGAAATTGATGATTTCTCTCCTAGACCAAAGCGGGCTCGTTCCCCATCTAGTGTGTTCGATCCCAACAAGTTTCGATCATATGCTGCCTTTCAGACTCATGAAAATTACTTCAAAAAGGTGACACCTCTGATTGAAAGAGTCTTTGACCAACATTCTCTGTTTGACACCAACATTCCTCAATGGTTTGCTCGCAAGGACTGGAATTATCTCCTTTCTGATCTTGATGAGGCATATGAAGATCTGGTAAAAGAGTTTTATGCCAATGCAATTGTTGAAGGAGATGAACTTAAGTGCTGGGTTAGAGGAAAAAGTTTCTCGGTCTCTCCCGCATATCTAGCAGAGATTCTGCACATCAACAGGCCAATACTTGGGATATCACCGGTCTATGATGATTTTCCTTAAATGGGAATTCAGTCAGTGTTTCATCTCTTCCTCCAAAATTAAGGGTGCTTACGATCGTCATATTTCATAACCTGTATCCCCTATCCAGCACAGGGTATATGAATCTCGGGCGTGCACTGTTTCTTCATGATTTGATTTCTGATGTCGAGATTGATATCTGTGCTTATATCTTTCATATCCTTTGCAAAACTGTTCGAAGAACAGAATCAAGGATTAGCATCCCATTTTGTTGTCTCATCTCACGAATTCTGAAGCATAAAGGGATATATCCGTCTGAGGATGAAGTTCCCTGCGCAAAACCATGTCCAATCAACATGCGCACATTCAACGCTAGCATTGGTCATAGCAAGAAGGGAATCAAAACAGAAGCTTCCGCGTCCCACAGTGGCTCGCGCTCCAGTTCACTCCCCGCTTACGAGAAGCTAGACTCTATTGTAGCTTTTGTTCATGAGCTGAGTTCAAAGATGTCCGATCTTACTTCCATCTTGCATCATCTCAACTCTCGATGGGATACGAAGTTTACTTCGATTCAAACTCAATTGGATGAAATTCAAAGAAAGCTAGAAGATAATGACGACTAGCTATTCCTTAACAAAAAAGGGGAGATGCTGTTGGCAGGGGAAGAGCTCAACGAAAGGGAGAGATTTCAGCTAACAGATTTTTGTTTACTATTTTTGTCTATCTTTAGTTTTTATCATTGTTCTGTATCCATCTTATATCTTTCAGCACTTTATGTTGTTGTTTTGTAGCCATTGTTGCTTTTGTAAACTTTGAGGGTTGTTTCTTCTTCTTATGCACTGTTTGTAGGCTTTTATGGTTTGTGTCATGTATTTGCAAAACTTTGCATATGCAGTCTTTGTGCTTTGTGCTTTGGTACTTGTTAATGCCTTGCATTATCTTAAGTACAACACTCTTGTGCTCGTGTAGGATTGTTCCTAGATGCATATATGTTTGTATGCATTGGTTGAGTGTTGGACTTGCAAATGATACTCTTCAATTGAGTTTATCATTTTTGCATGTACGGATGTTCATTCCTTGTGTGAATGAACATAGTAACCACTTTCGCTTAAGTGACTACTGGTGTTGATCTTGCCATGAATTATTGCTTGTATGCTTATATTCATTTTTGCTTGATCATGCTTATTTTGCTCCATATGCATATTAAGTTTTCTGCATACAATGATATTGCTGTGTTATCGTGTTTCAGGAGTTACTTATTCATATGTTCAAGAGCTTTACAGAATCTAGAGTTAGGTGTGATTGAGTTTTCCAACTGTTCCCAACTCACGTTTAAGTCTAGAGTCTGTTGTAGGGTTTTGTCATAGAATAGCCAAAGGGGGAGATTGTAAGGTTGAATTTAATCAACCATTTAATTGGCTTTATTTCGTGACCAATTTGCTTGTAATTTAGCACTTAGAAACCCTATATTTAGGTGGGAAAATTGTAAGGGTAGTGTGTGAGAAGATGTGAAGAAAAGCTCAAGAATGTGCAAGAAAAACAGAGGCTTGTGGCTAGGGCTCGCGGGTGGATCGCGACTGGCAAGCCGCTAAAGGCTGGCACGTGAGAGGCACACTGGGAAGCTGAAGGGTCACGCCAGCTGTCATGTTACAAGACAAAAGTTCTAGACTGGCCAGGCCATTACATCGTGACTTGAACTCGCAACTTGGACAAGCCGCGAGACCAAGTCGCCAACTTGCCCTGTTTGGCAAAAACTAACGTTTTACATTCCCTTCTCACCCTACTATAAATACACCCTTATACCCATCTTATTGAGGGGGCTTCTAGAGAGAATTTTGTGAGAGAAAACCCTAGAGAAAAACAAGATTGCCTCATCCCCAATCTTCATCTAAGAGACTCTACAAATTCCTCTACTCTCTTCCTCTCCATTGTCATACCCTTGAGAGGTTATTTACCAAACCCTTATCTCACCACACCCACGTCTGTGAGAAGGTCCATTTGGTGCTTAGGGAAGCAATTTGGGAAGAAACCAATATACATTGGTTGATGCTATGGTCAAGTAGCGGAATCCGGTAAGCTAAAGAAGAAATAGGTTCGGCGTAACCTCGTTGGAGCAAGAAGCTTGGAGGGCTTAGGTACTTGGGTAGAGTAGGCTTGAAGGGTCTGCTGTTCATGTATCCCAACTATATTCTTTAGTGGATTTTATCACCGCTTGGAGGGCGGGGGAGAGGTTTTACGCCGAGGACTTCGGTTTCCTCTTCGATAACACATCGTGTGTTGTCCGTATGTTTGCGTCTCTCTTTCCTTTATCTTTGCCTTATATTTACTGTTGTGGATGTGTTTATATTTGACTTAGATTGTTTTATCAATTCTGTTATAAGCTTGTTATCATATTCTGCACATTAATTGTTTGATATAAAGTTTGAATTGGTATTTTTGTATCTGGGGGTCTAAACGTTCAAGGGTGTTTCATACCCATATTGAACTTTCAAATTCAATGCAACACATCCCCAACTCTGTAAACAGTATTCTTGGAGGCTTTTTTGGACAAGAGAACACTGGGGTTTGTATTCCATCTTGGTCCAAAAGTGCAGTAGACAGTTTATTTAGTTGGTCAGGTTTTTCCAGTTTCGCTAGGTCACTAGTTCTTTTGCCTATTAGTCCTAGGAGAATGACACCAAATGAAAAGACTTCGCAAAATGACACCAAAAGAGACTAAATGGCCCATAGTGGACCGAGTGCACTAAAATGAGATGACTAAACCAAACTGGACCGGAATACTTCGCTAATGTAGCTCAATAGGAGCGTAAAAACAATAAATACAAGCTTTCACCTTTTTGATATTATATAGATAACAATATATCAAAGTTTAAGTCCAATCATCTTTAAAATGTAATGAAGTGAGGGGGTGTATATCATACTTTTCGGTAACTTTGTTCAGTGTAACTTACCAATGCTGAGAGGTTATTAAGATCTTATAACAAGTGAGTTTAGTCCACGAATGAAACTTCATAGTTAGGTTTAACTAAGAGGAACATGCTAGCTGTAAGTGAAGACAAACTAAGTTGCATAATTTGATGGCTTTTTCATCTCTGTGAACAATCATTAACTTTTAAAATTCAATTGAGTGTAAAAAATCCTAATGAAAATATGAAAAGTCTCAATCGATCATTTTTTTTATTGATGAGTTACACATGCATCCCATGACTCTTCATCATCCATTATTATAAGAGAAGAATGTGCCAATTGAGCTATAACTCATTGGCTAATTATTAATATTAACTTGCCAATTGATCAGTTTCTATTAGAACTTAGATTATTTATACTATTGCAGCTGAGCTATTATTTTGTTGAGCTATGAATAAATTATTTGTAAAATAAATTTACTCTAAAGTGTTGGAAAACAAAGGTGCATGTGTTTTGTTGCACATAAAATTGAGTATAGACAAAACAAGAGCAGGAAAACTGCATTATGTGCACAAAATTTCAAGATATCCCATGCTATGGCTAACAAATCAAGCGTCAACCTCTGCTTTGATCTGTCTTTGTAACTCCTCCTTGTACTCCTTAATGTTCCAGGGAATGTGCTTATAGTACCATTTTCCACAACCCAAATTTCACTCTTCTCTTCATCCTCACAAACACGTGAGATGAGCCTAGAATCATGACTGACCAAGATAACTCCACCAGTAAACTCATCGAGTGCATCAGCCAGCGCATCAATGCTCTGCATGTCTAAATGATTTGTGGGCTCATCCAATAGCAATATATGTGGCTTTGACATGGAAATTGAAGAGAAGACAACACGTGCTTTCTGCCCTCCAGACAATTTTGCTATTGGAGTATGGTGATTATGGCCGGGGAGTCCAAATTTTCCAAGCGTTGCACGAACAGCCTCTTGTTTGCTAAGCCCCTTTTGATCTGGATGAAGACGACGAAGGTACTGAACTGGTGTTTCCTCCATTGTTAGTAGGTCCACAAAATGCTGTGAATACCTCCCAATCCTCAACTTCTGACTCCTCCTTACTTCACCATTTGTAGCAACCAAATCACCAGCAAGAAGATTCAGTAGAGTAGTTTTTCCTGCTCCATTGGGCCCAACAATAGCAACACGTGTTCCCATATCAATACCCACATCAACATTTGAGAGCCTGAAATCCTCTCTGTTCGGGTAACTAAAGCTGACTTCAATTAGCTGCAAGAGTGGTGGTGTGAGCTCAGTTGGTTCAGGGAAGTGGAACTCCACACTGTAATCTTTCCACTTCTTTGGGGCCTCTGGCAGAGGCTCATCCTCATCAACCTTGCCCTTTTTCTTATTCTTTACTTCTTCTTTTGCAGCATTATGCTTAGCCTGATCTTTCACTTTCTGCTGCTGATCCTAATTCCCCGATCTCTTGGTTACTTTATCTTTTCTCACATAATCTTCATACTTCTTGTTCATCTCTTTGAGACGATGCTCATATCCAGTTTCAAAATCATCAAAATTCCCACGGTAGAAATGAAGCTTAAGATCATGGAGATGAATGATCTCATTGCAGACGGTATTAAGGAGATCTCGGTCATGTGAGACAACAACAAGAGTTTTCTTCCACCGACACAAGTACTGCTCCAACCAAAGAACAGCCCTAAGGTCAATGTGGTTTGTCGGTTCATCCAATAACAGAAGAGTAGGTTGCGCAAAAAGCGCCATAGCCAATGATATTCTCATCCTCCAACCTCCACTAAATGACCGGGTTGGACGACCCTGCATTTCCTTGTTGAAACCCAACCCAGCAAGAATCTTTGATGCCTGAGCCTCACCTGCATCTGACTCCAAGTTCTGCAACTTTTCATACAATTCAGCAAGCTTCTCTCCCACATCATCCCCATTGCAATCATCATCTTCATTCTCACCCTGAGCAGCAGAAAATGAATTTTGCAAAAATGCAACCTCTTTTTGGAGCCTGGCCAGCTCTTCATTAGCTGAAACAACTGCTTCAAGAGCAGTTCTATCATCACCAACCACCTCTTGTTCAACCAAAAGCAAATCAATATTCTTAGGTACTGGAATCTTCCCCCAAGCAAGAAGCTTTAATAAAGTAGATTTTCCCATTCCATTGGGTCCAACAAAACCATACCTTTTCCCATGAGATATCTTAACTGAAGTATTCTTTAAGAGTTCTTTTCCCCGTACTGAAACAGAGAAATTATCTATAATTATATCTTTAACGTTGGCATTAGCTTCATCATCTCCATCAAGAACTGAAGACCTTCTATTGATAACAACAGTAAAAGCATAATGGTCATCCTTAAGGGCCTCCTATTTTGCCTGCTCCGCTGCATAGGCAGCAAGCGTGTTCTTTTTTTCTCTTTTTTTCAATTGTTTATCACTTGTGGATATTTCAAGTAGCTTAAATTCACTCCTCCTCTGTCGATTGCATTGCTTCTGGACATCAGGCAGTCCTTCTTCAGAGGCATAATTATCATCATCATCATCTTCAGATTGAGGGAGATCAATGTCATAGGTGTAAGATGACACTTTTGGTGCAACTTTTGTCTTAGATTTTCTAGAAGAAGCAATTGACGAAGTGGAAGAACCCTTTTCAGGTTTATCAGGTTTCTGGTCAATACTTGCGATCGTCTCCAAGACTGAAAGCTTCTCTTTCTTACCCTCTTTTGAAACGTCTTTGCCACGCACCATAGTTTTCGAGGTTGCACCAGTGTCCTCTGGCTTCTTCTTTTCGATTGCAGCAACTGGAGAGAAGAATTAAAAGGTGCTAAATTTTATCAACTTGAGTAATTTAAGTACATCATGCATGGTAACATATTCATAGATCCATATTAAGAATTTCAAGGGCAGCTAACATGATTAAGACATAACATAGAATGATGGATATGTGACATCAGTTTCAAAAGAAACAATAGAGATACGGCAACAAAACATAGAATTCATTAATAAATTGGACATACTAGAAAATTATTACAGCCATAAGTAAAAGGGCTTTCATACCCTCACACCTGTTATTTCAATCCACTTTCATGTGTTAAAATGTGGACATTTTTGCATCAATAGTAGATGTAAACGAGTATAAAATGATATTTTCCCTTCATAAAATAGGAAATGGCTGAGTGACAGCACTGGAAAGAAATGGATTGAAAAGAAAATAATATACAATAATCAGATCATTGTATTGTAGAAAAAAAAAAAAAAAAAGTGTGGCACCTATTATACAGATTTTAGAATGAAGATATGCAATGAGCTGTATACAATGTGATCTCTTCTCCTATTCTAATTAAGTTATAACCTGTATGAAGCTCTATAGAAAGGAAATGACCTACGATTTGTAGAAGCTCCATCTCATAGGCAGTATGAAGATGGAGCTTCTACAGGCTATGTTCACTATCATTTGGTCAATTTGGAACTATAGAAATATGGTTCTTCACAAAGGGAAGGTCCCTAATTCTATGGAAGTTGTGCTAATGTCCCAATCTCTTATTTGCAGGTACAGAGAGGCGTTTCGATCTCAACAGAGTCAGAGACAAAGATACAAGCCAAAGCCAAGTATCTCAATACTCACTCAAAGTTGGCAAGTCATTATAGGTGGCTGCTGCCAGGAATAGAAGAACAAAAAGATGTGGTTTTGCCTTTGAAGCTAGGAGGGTGGATGGTGCTCTTCTGTTTAGAGGTTGTGCTGGCTGTGGAAAACCAACTCAACACCTTGCAGCTCAGGAAGCTCTAGTGGAGGCTCTGATCAAAGCTACTGCTATAGATTTTCACAGAACTGTTGTGGTGACTAACGACAAGAGACTAACGGATGCAACAATCATAGGAAGGCAACCTGGTTGGACCAAGCCTTGGCAATGGATCTTCAGAATCTTCACCAACAGGGTCTGATCACACATTTTTTGTTAGTCACTAATGTTGTGGTAGGCCACATTTTTTTTTTTTTTTTTGGATGAGATATATGTAATTTCAAACAACTGAAAGAGAAACAACAGAGAGAGAAAGCAAGGGCATTACAAACAACTGTCCTCAGTAATAAGATGCTCAACAAAGGTTGGGAAAGATCTTTTCCAAACCTGTGAAGCACCAGAATTCCTAGCTACCCTTGCAAGTTCATGGGCAACTCTGTTGCCTTCCCTTCTCAGATGATGAAAAGAACACCAGATAAATGCTGCAGAAACTTCTCTAATGTTCCGGATTATGTGCCCAAGCTCACCACCGTGGAACCCATCGTTGATTGCTTGAATGATGGATAAGGCATCGGACTCAAAAATAGCATGAGAAACATCCATTTCCGCTGCGAGACGCACACCTTCCTGCAAAGCCAATGCTTCTGAAGCCTCAGCCGAGAATGACGCAGACAGGACTTTGCTTGAAGCAGCCAAAACATTTCCCTTGTGGTCTCGAATGACTAAACCAATGCACGAGTTTCCCCCATCATCAAAAGCTGCTGCGTCAGTATTGATCTTGTAGAAGCCCGTAGGTGGAGATTTCCACTTAGACAAAGAAGGTGACTGAGGTAATACTGGAAAGGAACAGGCGGCCTTGAATTCGGCTAAGACACTACCTGCCAAATCCCAAGCATGAATTAGAGGGGTGCCCGAATCCTCATGAATTGCTTGATTGCGATTCCACCATATAGACCAAGCAACAGCAAAGAAAAGTTCCAGATCATTCGGGGAGCCTTTCGCAATGAAATCAAATGCAATATCCACCAAGTCACGTGAGGGAGGAGAGGTCCACAGGGCAATTGTGCCAAAATGCCCAAGTCATCCTAGCATGATCACAATGGAGAAGAGCATGGGCAGTGGATTCAATGGCTTTATCACATAATGGGCAGAACCTTGAGCAGTGAATTCCTCTGTGGTTTAGATTTTGCATAGTTGGAAGACCATTGACACAAATCCTCCAAACAAAAATTTTGACCTTTGGAGGAACTTTCTGCTGCCATATCTGTTTCCACAGAAGAGTCCGTGAGTTGCTAGAGGTGCTTTCACCTTCCTCGAATGAGTCCACAATACCTGAAGCTATATGATATGCACTTTTAACCGTAAACTCACCGCTTTTGTTGCCCATCCAGATAAGACAATCATCAGGCAGATTATAGTTTAGAGGAATTTTAAGAATGGTGCTGGCTTCATGAGGCAGAAAAGTAGCATTAATTACATCAAAATCTGGCTTCATGGTGCTGGCTAGATTTTGCTTTTCGCTAGGAAAGCCACGAGATTTCCTGTTCATTGTTTCCAGCAGTATATGTCTAGTAATAGCTTATCTATGTAGCTTGGCTAAACTTTGTACTCTCTGACTTCTTGCTTTTATTAAATGTTGACTCAGTTTTATCAAAAAAAATAAAAAATAAAAACAAGGCAAGTCCTAGAACTAAACATTAGGATAGTTCATCAAAAAAAAAAAACTAAACATAAGGATCCGCGCTCATAACTATTTTCATTGGTAGGTTACAAACACATCCGCTTAATGCTGAACCCCTGCCACGACCTAATTGCCTACACTCCAAATTGTTCTTACAAGGGAATGACAGTCCATTTGGTACAAATTTATGATTAGAACTTATATATATGTATTGATGATTTTGGAATAACTGTCCATCTGTCATGAATTTCCCAGAAGGTGCCAGACACATGGAAATAATTGTCCATCTTCAGGCATCTTCCATACCAACATTTTAACAAAAATTCCCTAAAAATAATAGAAAAACAAATCATTTGTCTCATATTAATGATAATCCATAAGAACTTAAAAGAATAGAAAACACATATTTTGTCTCATTATTGAGTAGAATCATTCTTAGAAATTCAAGCATGCCATCATTGAGTCATTAACTCTGATTCTGTGAAACTTACTTCTACATGCCCGTACACATAACAACAAGAGAAGTGGCAAACATTCAGACAACACCGTCCAAATACTACAAGCACTAACAAAATAACATTTTTTTCCCTTCCGCATAGAAATTTCAAATTTGCATCAAACAATGCTAGGATTACAACTTTTTGTGAGTAGTGAAGGTGTCAAAAGTTGTGTAAAAAGTTATGTTTCTAGCATTTTTATTTTTCACCATATGCACTAACAAGTAGCAATAACTAGTGCATCTTTTTTTTTTAATCAACTCTGGTGCATCTTTTTGAACTCATAACCTCACCCTCCACATTGCACGAGTAGGTACCATTTTAGTTAGAGCTCATTGAAAACTAAAATTTATAATTTAGAAAAAATTGTGGGTTTCCTATCAGTCTAGATTTCCAAATTAAAATTCCATTCTATTAAATTATAAACAAACATTAACTAAGCTTTTAAGATTAAGGAAGATAGAAATTTACCTTGGTTTAAAAAAATAAGGAGAAAGTTGAAGAGAATGATAGATTGCCGCGTGTCATGTAGGGTGACAGTGACACTTCTTTTTTTGCGATTTATATATTTTTTCTTTTCCTTATTAGACAAGGAATAACAATTGGAGTTAGGGGTGTCCAGACCCAACTGTGACCCGTCGGACCAACCAACCCGCCCGATCTCCACCCGAGTTCAGCTCGAACCAATGCTCCAGTCGATCGGTTTCAAGTTTCTGCGCCCAAGGCCCGACACCAATGGGTCTAATGGCGCGTTTTCTTCTCCAAAACCCGAACCACCCAACCCGACGAAGGTTATGTACAAATCCAACAAAATCACACTCAAATCCGAGGAGATCCAGCGAGTTCTCAACCATATTTGGCGAGATTTAGCTAGATTTGGCCATTCCCAGCAGATTTCAGCAATTTTGGTGTAGATTTCAACGATTTTGATGCACATCAAGTGAGTTTTTACATTTTCCAACGATGATATGCAGATTCCAATGATATTTAGCAGCTCAAGCGATGATTTTACAACTCCAATGACAACCCGATCTCCACCCGAACCCAAAACCGACCCAACTAATTGACGCCGGCAATCAGTTTCGGGTCACTCTTCTGTCCACCTGACTCTGACGGGTCGGGTTCAGGCTAGGTTGAAAACTGACCCGGCCTGACCCTTGGACTCCCCTAGTTGGAATGTAACCAAACTTCTATGATACCAACCCTAGCCGCCTCCATACAAAATATGCATGTGCCTACCAATCTAAATGATGAGGCTAGGGGATCAACAGCCAAGATTAATGAACACCCAACAAGCATTAGGACTTGGAAAAGACTCATGCACCAAGTTAACCTAGATGGGGCCGAGAACAAGTGTGATGAAAAAATTAAGAGAACGTTGAGCACGTGCATGGTGACTCCCACAAACTCTCCAAGCAAAAGGTTGTAAGTGATGAAGATCAACCCCTCGTAAGATTTAATGGTGGAGGCTGCTGAGTAGCCCTGCCAAGAGTCATGAGTCTCTTAATATGGAACTGTCGTGAGCTTGGAAACCTAGTGACAGAGAGAGAAGGAGCTCAGTGATTTAATCTGGGCAAAAGATCTCTCCATTCTGTTCATAGCCGAGACATGGACGGACAAAGCAAGGCTAAAGAAAATAAAACAGAATTTACAATTTAATCACATGTTCTTTGTACCTTGGATTTGTATAGGTGGGGGGATTGGTTTTGTATTGGAAGGAAGCAATGATGTTGACAGTAGAAACATCCTCAAAAGATCACACCCACCAAGAGTCATGAGTCTCTTAATATGGAACTGTCACGGGCTTGGGAACCTAGTGACAGAGAAAAATAAGGAGCTCTGTGATTTAATCTAGGCAAAAGATCTCTCCATTGTGTTCATCGCCAAGACATGGATGGACAAAACAAGGCTAAAGAAAATAAAACAGAATTTACAATTTAATCACATGTTCTTTGTACCTTGGATTCATGTAGGTGGGGGATTGGTTTTGTATTGGAAGGAAGCGATGAAGTTGACAGTAGAAACGTCCTCAAAAGATCACACCTTTGATGGCCTTTTGTACCAGAGCCCATCGTTAACAACCTATGGACACTTAGTTGACGAAGCAAAGGAGTTAGCTAAGGATTTTTCAAATTTTGAGTTTGGTCATGTACTAAGACAAGGTAATAGTTCAGTTCACAACATTGCTAGACATACAAGACACGTTAGCGAGTTTATAGTGTGAATGAAGGATATTCCTCTACACCTAGGTTAATCAGGAACACTATAAAAACAGTGCAAATCCCAATATATATATTTTTTTAAGCTGAGTAAAGGTATGAACTCTTTTTATATTATTTTCTTTTCCTTTACTTTGTTTATTATATATATATATATATATATATATATTATGGTTTTTTATGTATTTCTTAAAAAGTAATTTTCGTACATGAACCACCAAACTCTCTTTAGCCATTTTTTACAAGATAAAAAAGCTTGCAATAATTAAAATTTAAGGTTGCTGCTACTGCATATGTCTTTGCTTCAAACTTTGTTTATTATATTTATATATATATATATATTTATGGTTTTTTATGTATTTCTTAAAAAGTAATTTTCGTACATGAACCACCAAACTCTCTTTAGCCATTTTTTACAAGATAAAAAAGCTTGCAATAATTAAAATTTAAGGTTGCTGCTACTGCATATGTCTTTGCTTCAACTCACGATATGAAATTATGTTAATTTTGATGATGCACAGAAAATTAGTAGCCTGAATGCTCCAAACTTCAATGATCTAATAACTGCTTGAAAGGCCTGAAAAGAAAAACAAACAATCAAAAGAGACTGGGGTGAACCGGCCAAGAACCCTCCGATGCTTAAGTTAGTTTTTCTCTTAAATTCTGGAGTTCCAACTTTTTGGGAGTTGTCTAAAACTTACCCTTATTTGATGTGAATGAGTTTTTATATAGTGTGCTCTTAAAGTGGTTACTTGTCTCGTAACTTTCTCTATATTTGAGGAGGTCAGAGGGTTCAAGGTTAACTTCCACAATTGCTATAGGAGTTAGAATATTTTATATTTTTCTAGTGATGAACCAGGATTTTACTTATGCCCTGAAATAATAACATGTGGTTCAATTTATTCGCTCTTGTAGATAAATCTCTATGGAATTTTCCAAGTGTCGAGGGTCGTCGAGGCGGTTGCCTCATGGATGACCCTTATGCCTATAGACCACCATCCTATAAAGGATGTCCATTCTTATCTACTTGACCTGGACGACACCTATGGACGAGTTTGGACTTGGTTCAATTCTCATCTCACCATCAAATTTTATTGGGCAAAAAGCTCATATACGATATATTAAGAGGAGGCATGACTTTCATTATTTCAACGTGGACTCCTACTCAACATTTTTTAGCCACGTGCTAATAAGGACTTATTACTTTATGGGTTCATGTATTTTTTTTTTCTTATATTTCTCTTTTGAATAGTCATATGTTTTTTGAATTGTTTCAATAACTTATTCTTTAATTATATATTTGAAGTTTTAACATCTGAATTTGTATAGTCACACACACACACACACACACACACATTATCTATAATTTGTAGACTCTGAATCTTTTGATTCCTTTCAATAGTTATAGTCATGGATTATTCTTTTGAATGTAACTCATCTTTCTCTTATACTTATCTATTGTTTAGTCATATATATTTTGTCTTGTTTTAATAATTTCTAAGTAGTGAATCATTTGATTCTCTAATATTTTTTGGTTTTTTAGAAGTTTTAATATCTAAATTTTTGAATTATTTTTTTGCAGGATCTGAAATTGTAAGACAAATTTTTTGTAAGCCATTACACGTTCAAGTAATGGCTTCTTCATCAAATTGTAACACAAATTAAAGTTATACAAAAGTAAATTATGCAATGATATAGTTTCTTAATCAATTTAAGATTTTATAAAATTATTTTAGTCTACCTCACAAATAAGTAAGTTTCTATGTATAGCACGGGTTAAGGACTAATCTATATCTATATCTATATATTACTAAAAGCTGAAGCGTAGCGTTTAATGCTGCTGCTCTCACGTTGCGCCACATCAGCTGCCACGTCATTCTTTTTTTTCTTTTCTTTTTTAAAATATAATTTTTCTACAATTTTAAAATAATTTTTACAATTTTCAGTCCTATAAATGCAGCCCACTACTTATTTATTTACTTCCATTACTTATTTACACTTCTCCAACCTTTCTCTCTCCCTTACCATTTCATCTCCCCACTACTTCTTCAATCTTTCTCCCTCCTTTACCTTTCATCTTCCCACTACCCTCTACATTAATATCATTCTTCCTCTTTCTCTTCATCTTCCTTTATTTTTGTCTCTTCTTATTCACACATTCTTACTATAAATTTGTCACTATCTCTTCTATTCCATGTATAGTTTTCCCTCACAAAAAAAAGGTTCCCTCTCTCTCTCTCTCTCAATTTTTTGGTAGATTTTTTTATTTTTCTTGCATCTCTACTTTAGGTTGATAATTTTTTATATTCTTTAAAACTCTATTTTTGGTTAATGCAATTTAGTTTAGTTTTTTAAATTGTGATTTAGTTTAGTTTTTTAAATTGTCGTTGTTGTTGTTGTTGTTTTTTTTTATTTTTTTATTTATTCTCTTTGAATGTTAAATGTTGTCCTATTGCGTTCTAAAGAATTAAATATAGCATATACAAATATAATATTATTCTATTACATAGCATGATTTAGATAATTTGGTATTTATTCTGTTAATATCTATATCTATATATTACTAAAAGCTGAAGCGTAGCGTTTAATGCTGCTGCTCTCACGTTGCGCCACATCAGCTGCCACGTCATTCTTTTTTTTCTTTTCTTTTTTAAAATATAATTTTTCTACAATTTTAAAATAATTTTTACAATTTTCAGTCCTATAAATGCAGCCCACTACTTATTTATTTACTTCCATTACTTATTTACACTTCTCCAACCTTTCTCTCTCCCTTACCATTTCATCTCCCCACTACTTCTTCAATCTTTCTCCCTCCTTTACCTTTCATCTTCCCACTACCCTCTACATTAATATCATTCTTCCTCTTTCTCTTCATCTTCCTTTATTTTTGTCTCTTCTTATTCACACATTCTTACTATAAATTTGTCACTATCTCTTCTATTCCATGTATAGTTTTCCCTCACAAAAAAAAGGTTCCCTCTCTCTCTCTCTCTCAATTTTTTGGTAGATTTTTTTATTTTTCTTGCATCTCTACTTTAGGTTGATAATTTTTTATATTCTTTAAAACTCTATTTTTGGTTAATGCAATTTAGTTTAGTTTTTTAAATTGTGATTTAGTTTAGTTTTTTAAATTGTCGTTGTTGTTGTTGTTGTTTTTTTTTATTTTTTTATTTATTCTCTTTGAATGTTAAATGTTGTCCTATTGCGTTCTAAAGAATTAAATATAGCATATACAAATATAATATTATTCTATTACATAGCATGATTTAGATAATTTGGTATTTATTCTGTTACATAACATATTTTTTATAGTGTTTAGTTTATATGTTAAACTGTGAGACTTTACTAATTTTTGTTTATTTTCTAATCCTTTGTAATAGACAAAGTACTCTTAATAGTTGTACTAGAAGTACTTTATAATGCCATTTATTTAAAGAAAAGCAAAGGTTAGCCAAATGAAAGAAAAGCAAAGGTTAGCCAAACAAAAATATTCGGATAGGTGACAAATTTTAACTTTTGCAATTTTATTTTAATGATTATTATTTTATAACAATTCATATATAGAAATTTAATTCTTAGATTTTGCTAATAATTGTTTATTTGATAATATGTTTTGAGTGGCCGAAATTATAATTTCTACAAAGAAAATAACCTTAATAGATTATCAAAAACAAAATTTTATCCTAATATTGGTTCAATTAATCATTGTTAAGTTTTATTAATTTTTTTTAGTGTATATTTTTTTGGTGTTTTGGATTGATCCTATATTACATTTATGATTGTTCTTATAATAAATAAAAATATAATTACGAAATACATTACTCATTATTAGATTAGTTTAAATTGTAAATTTTTTTTTAATAAAACCACTATAAAAATAATTATCATGCGCAACGCGCGGGTTCGCGGCTAGTATTACTAAAAGCTGAAGCGTAGCATTTAATGCTGTTACTCTCACGTTGCGCCACATCAGCTGCCACATCATTTTCTTTAAAAAAAAATTTCTTCAATTTTAAAATGGTTTTTACAATTTTCAACCCTATAAATCCCAGCCCTATAAATGCAGCCCACTACTTATTTATTTACTCCCACTATCACCATATAATAAATTTGTATAATTAATCCAGCCCACCTCTTATTTATTTAGTTCCACTATCAAGCCCAACCCAAAGCTTTTTTAGTTCAGCTTAAAGGAAAAAGAAATTAAAAATATCAAATGTGCAAGCTGGTTTGGAAGAAAAAAAGAAAAGAAAAGAAAAAGGAAGTGTTCAGGGTTTTGTGTGACCAAATGGAAACATGAGCAGAGTGAGAGCTTGAAGATTGTAACGTAAAGGGAAGCTTAAAGGGGGGAAAAAAAAAAAAAAAAAAAACGTTGAAGCCTTTAGGCGAGAAAACAGAGAGTTTGAAAGCTACCCACCTTCTTGCTCTACCGTTTCGCAATAACGGCTGCCTATCTGATTTCCTTCCTCCTTTTATTCCTTTTCACATAGTTTATAAATACTGATAGAACCTCCCTGCTTTGGTTGAGGTATCTCTACATCTCAAATTTTTTTTTTTTTGCGTGCAAAACGTTTATGCTCTGTTTATATTAATATGAGACCCTTTTTTTTTTTCATTTGTTTGTGTTTATATTAGACGAGCATCCTTGGCATGCCATTGATGTGTTTGTGAGATTGCCTAAATGTTGTTTCAATAGTGCTATAATTTTACAGCCAAAAAAACTCTTTTATTTTACCTTGGTTTATTTGGAAATATCTCAAGTCTCATTTTTTTAATGTGTTGTGGCTTTTTGGAAGAATGTAATACTCTGAAGTAGTGAAGTATAAAGTGTTAGTGGCACGTCTCAAACCACCTTCCAATGTATTTCAACATGTAAGATTCCGTTTCTTGAATTGATCAGATCAGATTGTACTTCTCATTAATGCGTCCATTGTATACTACATCAATAGTGCTATAATTTTATAGCCAAGAAAAAATCCTTTTTTTTGGTGCGCTTAACTTTTATGCTTTTTTTTGTGTTTATATTAAACGAGCATCCTTGGCATGCCATTGATGTGTTTTTGAGATTGCCTGAATGTCGTTTCAATAGTGCTATAATTTTACAGCCAAGAAAACTATTTTATTTTACCTTTGTTTATTTGGAAATATCTCAGGTCTCATTTTTTTAATGTGTTGTGCCTTATTGGAAGAATGTAAGACTCTGAAGTAGTGAAGTATAAAGTGTTGGTGGCATGTCACAAATCAAAGTAAATTGATTTTGGTGTTTCAGTTTTTATGGTAGGTTTTCTGTATAATTCTGCATAATTTTACTGCATAATCCTTGGCAGCCTTAAGAACTATTTTATTTTACCATTGTATACTACATCATTTAGATTGATATCCACTTCCAACAATTGATATTAGATCGTACTTTAATTTCATGATTGTATAACATGGATTGTGTTTAGAATCAAAGCAAATTGTTTGGGTGTTTCAATTTTTGCGGTAAGTTTTCTACATAATTCTGCATAATTTTATTGCATAATCCTTGGGATGCCATTGATGTGCTTGTGAGATTGTCTGAGTGTCGTTTCAAAAATAGATTTTGTCTAGTTTTGCACTTTGATGCACAAAATTCAAGCTGGCATCTTTTTTCAAAACTCATTAAGTCTTTGCCTTATATTACTTTTATATTATTCCAACATTATAGATTTAATCACCCTTAGCACTGATTTTCAAGCTTACACATGAGATTTGGATGCTTATTCATTATGACATGAATATAAAAATTTTAAAAAACTATGTTAGTTTGAGCTACTTGACACTGCCATGTGCATTTGAATAATTTAATAAATGATTTCAATTGATTTTCAAAGAAGGCATCTTTCATTATATTATGCCATGCTTTCACCAATACTAAAATATAAAATCTTTCATTCTTGAATGTTTCAGTACGTGATAGACCTTTTCACTTAAACTTCCTTTCTCAACAGCCCAATGCTAACTACCCTTAGGCATATCTAGAAGTAGGTACAAAATGTTTTGTTTGTGCAGTATTTGACTTCAAACATGATCAAGAATATGTACAGTTTGGTATTGATTTCTTTATTAACAACAACATGCATTGAATAAAGAGGAAGAATGGTGGTGTACAATAGCATGATAACTGCAAACTTAGGAAGAGGCTAATATAATTAATGCAGAAAAGTACAAATCTTTAATATATTTGAAATTGAATAGAGGATGGAAAGAAAAATCAAATTCCTTCCACAACAAAGTAGGGGGAAAACCTCTAGACAAAATTTCTAGAATAACCAAAACAGATTCACATAACTTCAATGTGATAATGTAAAGCATCTTTTATCTTTCTTCAAGGTTTGCATATTACCACAAAGCAAGGAAGGAGAGCTCTAGAATTGAGCAAATAAAGCTCCTCAATATTTGAATAAAGACCCACTTTACCAGCCAAAGCAAATTGATATTAGAATCAAAGCAAATTGTTTTTGGTGTTTCAATTTTTGCAGTAAGCTTTCTGAATAATTTTACTGCATAATCCTTGGCAGCCAGAAAAACTGTTTTGTTTTATAATCATTGTGGAGATATGAATACCTAGCAACTTACATTAGCTTTAGAGAGGACGGAAAAAAAAAATCCAAAGTTACAGAATCAGACTTACTTGAGCTGAAGTAAAATTAAGCAGTCGAATTGGTTATAAAAAAAGTCACACACACGTACAAAATGAATATGAGAAAATTTAATATTTGTGAAGGACAGTTTGGAAAAAAATTGTAATCCACAAATATGAAGTTCAACATAGTCGACTTTGTGGCCAATTATTTTATGACTCTATCCTAAGAATTGGCATCTACTAATTGAGAAAAAAAATTTAAAAACTTAAAAAAAAAAAAAAAAAAAAATCTTTTGCATCATCAAGTGCTCATATTTTGAAGTTATTTTGGAATTTCACAATTCAATGCAACATTAGGCCTGGAGATAAGAAAACAATAAGCAAGAAGTGTGGTTTGTAAGTGATTGGAGGGAGAGGAAGCTCAGTTAAAAATAATTCAAATTATTTTATAGATTGCAAGGAAAACAAGTAGGCTACTCAACATTGGTTTGTAAGTTTTGAATTACCCTTACCCTCACAGTTTCAGTCTCATTTAATGAGCAACTTCATGATTATGAGCACTAAGTTTTCAGTGTGGTGGTACTAATTGAAATTTTCCATAAGGTGACAACGTTGGTTGGATATCCAAGTTGTTTAGAGAGCTTGGTGGTGGCATTAGAAAATTAATTGATGTGGATTCCATCGATTCCCATATTTGGTGGGTGCTTAGCATGTTTGACTGGATTATAATGCCTGGACAATGTCTCAAATGATATTTACTTTTATGATAATGTATTTGCAAAGACATTAAAGTAATTTTGTACATGTAAAAATCTGTTGCACACCATTTTCATGCTTTGGCAGGTAGCTTTTTTGGAACGAATTACGGTTTATTGTTAAGAGTTAATTGTATAGCCACTTAAAGTAACTGTATGTTGGTTTTATTAACTTGAGTTGGGTTGTAGTTGAATTTGTTGATTTGGTTCAATTTGGTTTGGTTAACGTGTTGGGAAGTTCTAGGTAGGGATAAGTCAAAAATAGTGGGACAATCATGTAGTGCAAAATCAGGCAATATTGTAGCAATTGGAGAAAATTTCCCAATATAGCATTTATACCTGTAAACTTTCATCCGACCCATTGTCTCTTGCCACAAACTGTGATACAAAAGCCACATCATCACCTTCCATAGTATCCCATATGCCTTTTGGGATATGATTTTGCAGATTCTCTTTTGTAACGTACAATAAATAACCGAAGTACATCAGTCATGTGCCTCTTTGGTCCACAAGTGTCATAGATAGATCCAGAGCTATTACCACTATGGAGGTAGAGGTAGCAGTTTCTCTGGATAAAAAAACAAATATGTAAGCGGTTAGAGCTTGATATAGTTGCACATAGTCAGAACATATTACTTCTACTTTTTTGCAATGTATTGTTTAATGAGTTTCTTTGTTTAATGTATTAAAAAACATGAATGGTGCAAAAACATGAATGGTGTTGAATGATGTGGACACCTATCATTATTTTGATTACTATTTTAATTACCAGTTGCTCACAAGTTACCTGTTAATTTACACGGTTTTAAGCCGGATTGTTTCTTCAAGTATTTGTAACTTTTAATTATAAATAAAATGAAAAGGCTATGCTAAAATATTTTTTAACTTTTTATTTGGTTGTGTAAGTTGTTCATTTTTCCTAGCAGTTGATTACGGAATATCTATTAAATTGCAAGTTGAACAGTATAAAATGAAAAGGCTACGCTAAAAATAACCACGCGCAACGCGTGGGTCCGCAACTAGTATACTATAAAATCAAAGACTTTGACTTTTTATTGACCTCATAAAAACTTGCCACATAAGCTTTAGAGTGCTCACAATTTTACATGTCATAATATATATATATATATATATATATATATTTTAAGTATAGAAGTTTCATTTTTTATAAAATTCTATTCAATTGAAACTGTAAGGTCGCGAATCCTGCTCCTCTCATGCTACTATTGAGAATTACAGTCAAAAACAAAAACCAACAAAAACTTGGTTCTCTCTCTTCTTTGTTTGCAGTCTCTACCGCCAATTATTGTCTCTACTCTCTCAAGCTTTTTATTTTTTATTTTTTTATTCCTACAATTGTTGTAGAGGATCCTAAACAAGTATATGCAAAGCCCTAGAAAGCCTTGACATCCAATTATGTGTATTATGCAGTTATGATTACGATGCGATTCAAATCATAGTGCTAAAGACCAGCAACAGAGCATACTGATTGTCTATGCATGGCTTGTATCAATTTTATATAATTATTTGCAGTTGTGATATAGGAATTTGAGTTAGAGAACATGCAACCCTTCAATTTGAAAGTTAAGAATTTGCTTTTGATAATCAAGTGTGGTATTCATAAATCACTGTTGTTCTTTCTTTCTTCTTCTTCTTATTTATTTATTTTTTTATTTTTTTAAGTTAAGGCAATTTTTCTATTAATTTGAGATTGAGATATTCTTCTTCAGTTCTCCACCATTGAATATTGAAATTGTCCATCTAATTTGATGGAAGCTTTGGGCTGGCACGGTTTACTTTGAAACTTTAAAGCTGAGATGTCAACCTTTACTTCTTTATTATGTTTTGCTTTTTCTACAACTTTGTCATTTTTTGAATTTTTTTTCCTTTCAGGTTCATTCTCAAGTGATTTTCCTAAATTAATTTTTAAGTGATGGTACCTTTAAACAAAGTGAAATATATATATTCCATGCATTGTATGGATTAGTGACTAGTTAATTTAAATTACATTACTAAAGTATCTCTCCTTTTTTTTTTTTGTTTCTTTTTTTTTTCCTGAGAATCCTCTATTGTTAATTTATTTACCAAAAAAAAAAAAAAAAAAAGATTTCTAAAATATTCAAGTAAATGTGTCTCTCTTTATTTTTTTTAATTGGGTTTAAAAAACCTACTAGTATTATTTAATTTAGTATATTAGTGTATACTAATTAAATTTTCTTCAATATTATTTGGATTCAAGTGATAACTCAATGATAAGTATCTTTTACAGTGTTTCATGTATGTAGTTCAAATGCCACCTCCCCTCCCCCACTATTTTCCTATCTAAAAAATGTGGAAAAAAATTGTTTTTTGGTCAACAAAAAACAATGGCTTTTTGACAGAAATTTTTTTCCAATCTTCCAACCAAAGTAGTTATGCTTATGTAGATGATTTAATATGTTTAACTATTTTGAGATAGACTCCATAAGTGTAGAACTCATCTTCATGTGAGATGGATGTTATTCCGTTACTCAAAATGACACTTCTCCTCATTCTTTAAGCAAATCCTTTATTGAAAAAATGAACTAAAAAGTATTAAGAAAAAGGTGTTTCAAGATCTTTTAAAATACATGGGCAACAAGCTCTAGAAGATAAGGCCACAAAAGTTGGAGCACACTTCTGATCACTTCTCAAATTACTTATCTTTGCTAGCAAATGCCGGATATGCTTGATGATGGTTGTTCTATTCCAGTCCACAATATTCTTCCAGTCCAATCCCCCTTTAATTAGGAATAAATATTTTCTCCCAGCTTGCTTCTCAATTTCCTTGATGACTTCTGTAGAGAAAATGGAAGTGTTAGTATAATTAATACACTTACACGCCAAACAAGACAGATTGAATCAACCATAAAATAAGATAGACCATGTGCTTAGTCTAGCAACAATCTTATCAATTAGCAACCTACAATCTTTAGAAGCAAGCTTACTAAAAATGGAAGCATGCCTAAGTACTAAACAAAATATAAATATTAGAAAAGACACAAAATATTGCCTTCATTCCAACCCAAGAAGCCATATACCACCTTACCCCAGATGTGCATTGTTTGAGTGATATTTATGTGTGGGTGGGCTCAAATCATAGGTCAAAAACAACTTGAGCCCCGGTCTCCAATGATGACAAAATAAGAAAATTTGATCCAAAAGAGTAAAAAAAAAAAATGTTCTCAAAACCCTAGCTTTACATATACAAATGCATCCACATAATTAACCATGTGTACAAAGAATTGGTCCATGCGTACCCAAATGATGTCTGGAATAGTATTTTTTAGAAATATTTTTTCAAAATAATTGATGCAAAATCCATACCCTACACCTCATTTTTCACCAATAAAAAGAGCCTTCCGAACTACACTAAAGTATCAACAATCGTTTAGAGGAAAACACTATAAAGAAAGATCGATCGATCGAGTCCTCAATAGAGTTTTCAAGTGAAAAGGATAGGGAGCTTCTTCCTAACCTCTTTCTCTACTTTTAAAGGTTTTTCTATTAGAGTCATATTTTCTATGTAATTGACTAATTCTTTGACAAAATACACTTTACTTGTAATTGGATATATCTAAGATGGGTGTAATATATCAAAAAGTATGTTGAACAAACATATTAAGTGATATCTTTAAAGTCATGAAGATTGATCCAAGAAACAAGTGAAGAAAAATTGTTTCATTAAGTCTCGACAGAAGCTCGACAGACCTAGAACTCATATACCTTATTTGAAGTTATTGCGTTTGTACACTTTAGGGTTTTATAATTAAGCGCTTCTTGATCTTTATTATTTAAGAAGTGAAGGACTTTGCAGCCAATAACAATAATTTAAATTGCTGGAGTTAGTCACGTACTAGGATTTGTACAAAAAGGTTAGTCACATATTGGAAATTTGTGCAACAAAGGAAAAAAGGATACTACAAGATCAAGTCCAATTGGGTTTTGGAGTGAGAGTTCAACTATAGGT
This sequence comes from Quercus suber, assembly GCF_002906115.3. Classification (NCBI taxonomy): domain Eukaryota; kingdom Viridiplantae; phylum Streptophyta; class Magnoliopsida; order Fagales; family Fagaceae; genus Quercus; species Quercus suber. The sequence continues at coordinate 20,211 of NW_027069701.1, read as the reverse complement.
TGGTATTTTGAAATAGGCTAGAGTAGTGATAAGATTCTTTATACTTGTAACCGCTTGATTATTGACTAGTAGTAGATTCTTGGAAGTGGTAACCTTAAATTCACCTAATATGATTTTTAGCTTGCGAGATGTTTTCCCCATTTGTCAACAAATTACTATGTCCATTTAATTTCCATTGCATTTAGTTTATTTTGTGATTTATTGGTGCCTCCACAATTTGCATGTAATTTGACCTAATTAATTAACTTGAGTAATTGAATTAATTAACCGAGGTCAATCTCTCTTAACCCAACATTTTCTTTAATCAAAACTTTTATGGGTTGTTGATCTTTAAGTTTAAAACTTTTCTAACTTGTGTTCGTCTCTCTTTGGTTTAATTATTCTACGTAAAGACTGAGGGGAATGATCAAGCTTCAAGAGTTCTGTCTTTGTTTCAAGGTTGGTCTTCTTCCTTTATGTTTTCTATGATTCTTTTTAGTTTTTTTTAATATTCTTCATCTTAATTTCTTTTTTCTTTTTTTTTTTTCCTATCTTTAATTATTAGGTTAGAAATATGCCTAAGATAGAGATTAGTTTTAGTTAGGGTTTCTACCTCTAAGTGTATAGACAACACCTAACTTGCGTACTCAGCTTCAGTCATGCTTATGCGGTAACTTTTCAAAACCCTAGGATTTTTTTTTTTTTTTTATTCTCCTTTCTTCGGTGAACATGTATTTGTGATTGTTTTTCAAAATATGTTATAAATATGTGATTAAGTTGAACCCTAGAGATTGGATGCCCATCCCTTGTGTATGATTGAATTGTGTCCATTTTTATTTTCTTAAAGCAATTTGCATGCTTAGAATAGATCTCACTTAGGGGAACCCTTACTAGAATACAACTAGGAGGTACAAAGTGATGACAATCAATCCATTTGATCAAACGGAATTGGATGCCTAATACCTTTCCAATTATGTACCCTAACTCCAAACTAATAGTATGGTAACATTAGACCTCTGCATAAGGGTCAAGAGAGATTCCCAAGCCTAAACTTGGTAATGATTGTCATTCTTTACCCTAATCATGAGTTAGTGGGATATTCCCATACCCATCTTTAGGATGGGTCCACACCATTCAACACCCAAACCTAGTCTATCATAGGGCAAGACAATCCAAGGAACGACGTTGGCTTGGTGGCGCTCACACTAACACTTATGCACTACACAAGTTCATTTGATATATGGATTCATTCAACGAATTGAGACTATTGAGTAGTGAAGATTTAATGCCCCTATGCTAACAATAATATTGTCAATTCTGTTTCGTTTCGGCTAGAGTGATAGGAAAATTCCATTCCAGTTTGTTTACTAGTATTTCTTCTATTTTTTAAATTACTAGTATGAATAACATCCAATTCCACCTCAGCATAAATTTCGGTCCATTTCGTTATATTTCGTCCAATAAGAAGATTTGGCTGAAGCAGTAAGCAAATTCTGTTCCGGTTAGTTAACTGGTATGAATCACATCTTATTCCACCTTGACTTAAATTCCAATCCATTTTATTAAATTACATTCTGTAAGATGATTTTGATTGGATTGTGAACAAAACTTTATTTTTTTTCCCCCTAGTGTCATTTTCTTTTTTGTTTTCATTACTTAACTCACCTATGACATTTTTTTTTTTTTTTTTTTCATTAACTGTATTTTTTTCATTACTCGACTTACATATGATTTGTTTTTCCAATATTTAAAAAAAAAAAAAAAATTCATTTAGCTTACTATATACGAACTACAAGTCAAGGTAGAATAGGATGTGATTTATATAATGATAATGTTAAGAAGATGTAATATTTAATTTTAAATTGATAAATGACATGTTTCTCAAAAAAAAAAAAAAAAAAAAGAAAAGAAAAAAAAAAAAAGATAAATGACATGGTAGAGAACACTGAACACTATGTAATGAAGAATTAGCAAATATATATCTAAAATAAAATTAGCAATAACCTCCAAAGGAATATACCAATATCAAAATATTCTGTTTCATCCAACTAATTAATTGCTTTGACTAACGTTCATACTTGGCTACTTGCTCTGTTAATCTTATCCAGAAAATGATCCTTTGCTTCATGCTTTCTTCTTTTTCTTTTGACATGGTCTTATTCAGGGTATACAGTACAAGTTTCAATTTCTGCGTTAAACTGGTAGTTCGTAAGAAATTATTAGTGGTAGACGCCACGTGCAAATGCTAAGTCTGTCCTGATACAGAGTACAGACCCAATATTGATCAAAATGCAAGAGAGATACAATGTCTAGGAAAAGCTCGAGCATTATTCATTAGTTATGCACTAATTCTTTCACACGGCTCTTCAAGTCTTGAACAGCTACTTCTCAACAACAACGAAAAAAAGGGTCTTGAACAGCTACCCATATGACAAGAACGGTTAATTGAACCCAGTACCCACAACTGAAGTCTGGAATCTTATTATTTTTATGGATGTTGACTCACGAGAGCGAGAGAGACAAGCATATATAGTTAGACTCCTACACCCTCCACAAAGAGAAAATGAGTAGCGTAAGATAAAAATCTTGTCCTATCACTTTTCCTTTTATACCCCTTGACTGCCTGTGAAAGTCAGTTCAGCTCTCCCGCTCTCTAGACTCGAAGAAAAGAATAGTTTTTACACGTTTGGAAATGAGGTCGCAGGAAAAAGAAAATTTTAGGTCATGTGCATCATAAATAGGTCTTTTTCTGGATGATGTCACAAAAATTCCAATAACCATGGATAGGGAGGCAACGAAATATATAATTCTAGTATTTTTTTTTTTTTAAAAGACCAAATATATAATTGATTTTAAGATAAAAAATAAAATAAAATAAAATTTGTATCCATTCAAATATTCAATATTAATTTTTTTTTTAAATCAATTATTTATCAAAGTGGAATTCAAAGTCATTTAAATTCTAAAATAATCTCTGATAGAATTTGCACCAAGTTTGCGGAAAGTTTCATTTCAATGTATAAAAAGTTATGAGCATCCGTAGCAGATGTTCTAAAAATTATGTCATTTTACCACACCAAAAGTCTACTTTATTATTTTACCACATCATTTTACAACATCTCATTTATCAGATGTTTTATAATTCAATTCTATACATTAAAATAATATTTACTACACATTAAAATAATATTTATTACAACTCATCAACACAATCAACACATTAAAAATTTTACCACATGCGTTCTGTACCGTGGCAAATTTACCACGGTACTGTTCAATGTTGCAAAAAAAAAAACAATATCCCACATCTGCTAAATGGCCTCAAATTGGGTTTGGTGTGGGATATGTGCCAAATATTTAGCATTTGGCACATATCCCACATCTACTGTGGGTGCTAAGTCCATATTATTTTATATTGCAAAACCTAATTTTGACAATATTTTTTTATTAAATATTACTCATATTGTAGTTCTAGTGAAAGCGTGAAGAGTAGGAGAAATTATAAGGTCCTCTAGTGGACCACATTACTTGTCCACCATTCTATTAAAAAACTTTCACTTATTTAAAATTGCTAATCAATAATTAATTTCTATTTAAAAAAAATTTCTAACTAACAATTTTAAACAAATGAAATTTTTTTAGTAAAATAGTAGATCACATCACTTGTCTACCATGTGAATCTTATAATTTTTCGAAGAGTAGNATCTTAACTTTTGGTTGCATTTTTTATATTTCTTGTAATAAATTTAACAAGATATTATATTTAAGATTCAATTAGATTATTTATTCTTCTCTCTTTTAGATTTTCAAACAAATTAACATTTTTTGGTAGATATTTTTAGATATTTATAATTATAAAAATATCTGCAAATAAAAGAAACAATAACTACACTATGGAATTATAATATAATTAACAAAAACAAAATAAAAATTTTAATGCATGGAACAATAAAATGTAACTTATTAAAATATTATTGCAACTTTACATAATAGAATCTACCACATGGGAGATTGATTTATAAAAATTAAAATCTCAAATTATTGGGAGAAATTAATTGTTACTGATTATTCAATAAACTCACAATATTTTTAAAAATATATTTAGGATATCAATTGGGTTAAATTTCTATTAGTCTAATATTTTAAGGGCTTTTTTAAAAGTGGGGCCAGGAAAGAGTGCACAATTTTCTTATCTATAATCTATAATATATATATATATATATAAAACCAAAGATCTTTGATTTTTAGTTAACCTCATATATTTTACCACATAAACTTTTGAAATGTTACAATTTTACATGTTATTATTCGATTTTGTTTTACTTGAATTTAAATTTTATTTTATATTAAAACCCTCTATTAAAATCTTGTTACGTCATTTTTTTCTATTAATTGTGGAATAGAAAGTTTCATATATAAATAAAATCATAATAAATGCCTATTAATAATCACCATAATTATCAGATTTAGAAATAAAAAATAAAAAAAAATAAATCACATTTTGTTAAACTTTGTCATACAATACAATGCATGTGTGACAAACAATGCACCTTTCTATAAAATTTATAATAATAAAAAATTGATTTAAAATTTTTCTTTGATAATTACAACAATAGGAAGGGATTTGAACTCTAATCCTCCTAATAAGTAACAATGTTTAACGAAGTGATAAGAAGTTAGTTTTTTAGTTAGACACATCATCCAGGGATTAAAAATAGTCGTTTTAAAAGAGTGATTTTCAGAAGGACAAAATTTAGTTACAAAATTTGTTGTAACAAAAATTTTACCAAATAAACTTTACAAATTAATGTGTCACCAATTATATAAAAGTAATTCAGGTATTTGTTTATCCTTTCTCAAAAATAAAGTATTTTTTTATTAATTGTTAAAGTGGCACAAGTCACATTCATTAGTTACCCCATCTATTGGTGATATGTATAGGGGATGTTAGGCCCAGCAATATATATATATATATATATATGTATATATTGGCCCGGGGATCCAGTCCGAGGATATGAAGTAATCCGAGGAGGGGTGAACATTATCAGGAGAGTCTATGTTAGTAAGTGAAGAAGTTAGTTTTGATCATAAGGGTCCAAGGATGAATGCCTCCTCTGTTGAGCAAAGCCAAGGTCCAAATGGATGGTCTGCCATCCAGGGCAACGTTCTAGAAAATTCTATTGATACGGATAAGTATAAAGAAAACACAAGATAAAGGGAAGTCCTAAAATATCTAAAGAGAAAGCTGCTACCACCGCATTGAATGTTCTGTAGCTAACTTTTTGCCCGCAATAACAAGGAAGTGATACTTGAACAATAATTTTCAGCCTTACAGCTACTACCAGAGACTTTAGGAAGGGGCTGATGAGACAAGAATCAACACCAACAATCTACTCTACACGTGAAAGGTAGAGATGAAGGAAGGAGGGGAGTATAAAACAAAAAGAAGGCCTTGAAGGAAAGGTAGCAAGAAATTAAAAGAAAAATACTGTAGCAATCAAAAGTTGAACTTGTAATCAAATTTGAGAGAAATATATAAGAACCGATCTCCTTAGATTGTGCCAATGATGATTTTCTTTAGATTAAACCAGTTTGTCTTCATTTTCTTGTCATATGAATCCACTTTATTTGTTGTCAAACTCATTAAAGCCCAGTTTTCCAACCCACTTTCTACAAATTCATTGTATTGAACTCTTTGGGCCTAAGTTCATCAATCTTTTGGGCTTGGAAGCCAAATTGTGTCCTTGCAATAGGCATATACAAATCTTCTATCCACTTTATATTCCAATAATCATAATATGTCATGTTAAAAATAAAAAATAAAAATCTATATTAAAGTTTGGTTATTTTATAGGAAAAGTTTGACAAAGTTATAATTTGTGAAATATGCTTCCTAAAATCAACTTTGGAATAGGATTCGGGTGCCATACCCCCTCTTGAATTCCTTTGGGTCAGGACTTGAAGAATGGTTCAAGAGTAATTGGTTAAGCAACCTCCCCCATCATATCACAGCACCCTGGAATATTGTCTTCCCCATGGTTGTTTGGAATCTGTGGAAGCACAGAAATAGAGTCATGTATGAGAATGCCCCCCCTAATCCTAACCTCCGTGCTTTCTGCCTAAGCCAAGCCACTGAGTTCTTTTTCTGCATAAGTAAGACTAGGCCTCTGAAATACAAATCTATCACTACTGTGAAACGGTGGGATGGCACAAGTTGAACACTAATGATGCCTCTTTTGGCAACCCAGGAAAAGCAGGGGAAAGAGGTATTGTTAGGACATATGTGTTTTACTTGTTAAGAACATATGTCATTCTTTTATGTAATTGGCTAATTTTTTGACAAAATGCACTTAACTTGTAATTGGGTAGTTCTAGGTGTGTTTAATACTTCAAGAAATAAAGTTTCAAGATCAAGTGTTGAAGTCATCAAGTCTGTCCAAGAAACAAAAGAAAGAAGTGCACAGTCATTAAATCTCGACAACTGCATGTGCCGAGGTTTTAAAAGCTGTCTCAAGCCCATGGCTCGAGACCTGCTCAACAACTGCTCGACACATTCTATCTGTCGAGGTCTATGAATTTCAAAATTTCTGATCTATTTTCTTGAGATCCATGTGTGGATGACTAAATTTCTCGGTTCGAAATGAATCAAACAAGTAAAATAGTTTCACAAATGCGAATTTGTATTGATGATTGTGTGGTACAATTCTCTGTGATTACAAAAGAGTGATCATCTGATTCAATCTCCTTGAAAGATTTGTTGATTGGAGTTGTGGTAATATGATTTTGATTTAAACACTAAATATCCTTCAATTTGGTTGAGGGATGGATCGAAGATTGTTGAAACGGAATTACAATGAATCTTTGGCCATGAGCTTGTTAGAAATCCTTTATTCTTCACGTTCTTCGTGTGTTCTTCGTGTTCTTCGTGTGTTCTTCGTCTTCGAAGGTTTGTGGTGGAAGTTCTTCGGTGCTTTAGAGGCTTGAATCCATAGAGCTTCGCTGATTTGTAATTTGTTGAGGTTTCTGGAGGCTTTAGAGCTTGATTCCAGTGAGCTTTGAAATCTAGAAATATGATTTGGATGATTCCTCTTTGAATGTTCTTCGTATTTGAAGTTTTGTGATGGAAGTTCTTCGGTGCTTTAGAGGCTTGAATCCGTAGAGCTTCGTTGATTTGTGCTTATTGAGGTTTCTGGAGGCTTTTGAGCTTGATTCCAGTGAACTTTGAGATCTAGGCAGGTAGTTTGGATGATCCTGCTTCGAATGTTCTTCATATTTGAAGGTTGAAGTTCTTGAAGTTGCTGGAGGCTTCAGGGCTTGATTCCAGCAGAGCTTCTTGACTTCTGAATCTTCTCTGATGCTGCTTGTGCTTCAGATGGCTTGGTGTCCTCTTTCCAGCTCCCTGAAATGCCTTAGGAAGGCTTCTATTTATAGGAGTTTGGAGGTAGGTGAACGACACGTGGCAGAGTCTGATTGGTGACACATGTCACAACTTGATTGGTCTGCTTATGTCATCGCTTACGCATGCGAGGCTGATTATGTCATTGCTTACAAGTGCGAGGCTGCTTATGTCATCGCTTACACGTGCGAGGTTGCTTATGTCATCGCTTGCATGCGCTGATGCGTGATTGGTTCTTGCATGACACTTGGCAAATTTTGTTGGTTTCTGAGTAATGGTAGTAAAACCTAGCAGCAGTATGTAGTGCTTTGTAATTGGCTGTATTTTGTGGACTTGGTAGTGTGACGTGTTAGCTTGTGATAGGTCGAGAATTTTCCCTCTCTACAAATGCCCCCTCGAGACTCGTTCACACACACAGTTTCAGAGTGTGGTGTGAGAATGAGTTTCGAAAACAGACTTTAACTCTTGGCTCTTCAAATGAAGTAATTAAAGGTGGCAGAGCTTTCAGCAGGATGAGATAATGTCCAAGGAGTAGACCCACCCATATGAAAGGTTTTGATGAGGCCGAAAGAAGGTTCGCGAGTATTTGAATGTACTTACATGACCGAGCTTTCTCAGCAGAGGTTAAGTTGAAGTAACTTCAGAAGAGTGTTTTTGGATCGTTGGCGGCGATCACATGGTGTAGAAGATGGGGAAGACGCGAGGATGGTGGCTGGGTACAGCATGCAAAGTCATGGGGCTGATCTTATGTTTTTAAGAACCGCTGGTGAAGTCATCTCAGAAGAGTATACTTCGGATTACGGCGAGGCCATGTAGGAAAGTGGTTGAGTGCGCATGTGTCATCGCTTTACTCAGGTTAAGTTGTGGTAATTTCAGAAGCTTATGGATTCTGGAGATGATGATGTTGGTGGTGAAGAAGACGGGGATGAAGCAAAGTGAAGGGGTCAAACATATGCCACCATGGTATTGGTCCTGTATGTCGAGGACCCTCTGGTGTAAGTGTTTCTGGGAGATACACCTGTGAACATGGGACTGACTGTATGTTGCATGGGGTCTGACAGTAAGTCATAGAATGTGCATGCGTGATTAGACCATACTGACATACGTTAAGTTGAAGTAATTTCAGAAAAGTACCTTCTGAAATACTTCAAGCTGAATTTAAGTTGGAGTAATTCCAGAAAGTGTGTTTTGAGGTACCAGCAACAATGACCTTTGGGTCCCACACCAATGGGGACATGGAATATGGCTTTGGCAACCATTTACCAACCCCAAAGGCTGAACTCTGATGAGCTGGTGTCTTGGAGGTTGTTTCAAGTGTTGGATGAAAGAGAATTTGTAGGACACCCCAACACTTTTTACCATCTTCACCTATTGACACTTGTTGGGAAAGCACAACAAAATAAAAGATGTTTGTTCCGAACCTCTACCTTTACTGTAAGACTAAACAACTTGAAAAGGACTATGGAGTTCTCAAAGAAGTTAGGAAGCTCCTTGAGTTAGGGTACGGGAGATTCAGTTGGCCTTAGATCTCTTGATTGGGTAGATCTGAGACTATAAGGAACAATGATACGGGCTATGTTATAAGAAATTTTATGGACAAATGTAGTCGTTAAGTGGAGAAACAAAGTTTGTCTGGATCTCAAAACTACAATGATGTTGTGAGGCGGTTTTTTTCTGAACCATGAGAAGGTTGAGTTCAAGATGATTACGAAGCAATATTGGTTGCTAGGTATTGAGGATGATGAAGCTATAGTGAGAAATGGCTGTGAGAAAGAGGACTTGAAAATTTGAAATAAGCAAATCTTCATTTCATGACTCAGTGTGTTTTTCTTGATGAGTTCTTTAGGAATCCGGCCCTTCTATTTATAGCAAAGAGATGAAGAATGGTAGATGGAGTAGTCGAGAATGGCGAATGGAAATTTTTGGTGAGAATGGTAGATTCCTGACTAGTAAATGTCGAATGGTAGGTAGGAATGTTTGGCACCGAAAGGAGAATGGTAGGCAGAAGATTGGTAGGCACCGAACGGGAATGGTAGGTTGGACGGGTGACCTAATGTAATTTCAAATTTAAGATACACTTGTGAGAGTTCATCTGTACTTTGAAAGGGAAGCCTTGATAAAGTCTAGAGAATAACCCTGAGGGAATCCAGACTTAGTGGATGAATCTCAAATTTTGATCTTGGGAACTTAAATTTTGGACACTGTTAGCACTTCGGAGAAGTGTGTCACATAGGTGGTTTCCAAGTTGCAAAAAACAGAGTAAGACAAGTCTGGCTTAAAAATCTTAACTTTAGGTCGACTTCAACATAAAAGTCAACTATCTTGGAATTGAGTCATTTTGCCATTTTTTTGAGTCTCAAATGGCAAAACGGACTCCAAAATTGAAATGTACGCGAAAAATTGGCAAGATAGGTCCTTCTTAAAAATTTTGACTTTTGGTCGACATTTACGCAAAAGTCAACTTTTTGGAAATTGGACGTTTGTGCAATTTTCGAGTTTCGCATGAAGAAACAGATTCCAAAATCAGAATGTACTCGAAAAACTGAGTGGGACAGCCCCTTTTGAAAATTTTGACATTTTGGTGAAAGTCAAAGTTCAACTTAGTCAAAGATTTTTTTTTGCCGGTTCGGATCGGTTCAGGTAAACGGGTCAAACCGGTCCGGTCTGGTCAAATCGGGTCAGCTGACGTCATGGATGACGTCATGTAACTGAGGGCGTCTCAGGGCAAAGCGCGTGAGAGCGCGTCGCGCGTGGAAGAGATGCGCTGGCATGTGAAGAAAGTTGGAGGCGCGTGGGAGCGTGTGTTCGTTGAGGCAGAAATTTCCAGACCTTCTGGTGGCGCATGGAGGCGCGTGTACTGGCTTCTTGACCTGAAATTTTCAGTTTTCGTATATTTTGGGCCGTACAAGAACCCTGTAGTGTCAATTTTGTAAAAATGTGAACGGATTTATACAGGCTTGAGGGACTAGGCCGTTGGTCATCGCGGGCTTATGGCGGCGCGTGGTGGCGCGTGGTGGGTCCGTTGTTGATGGCCTTTTTGGGTTTTGTAGATCGAAGTCTGTTTAAGGTCCCTGTGGGTTCAGGTTTGTGAAATCTTGAACAGATTTGCACAGATTTGTCAGAAAAGGATGCGGGTCATTATTGGACTTATGTGGCTTTTCAGCACTCTGACAAGACGGCACCTGTGTTTAGACTTGAAGGTTGTGAAGTGGGTGATGAGCCACTATTTTCTGACTCTCTTCATTAAATGTCCTCTTTTATTCTCAAAATTTGGTGTAGACTTCTTTGATTTTGAGTGCATTTGAGTCTGCAAAGTCTGACTTTGGATTTCAATTGTTTTCACATTTCTGAAATGTGAATGTAGTTCTTTCCATTGGCTGGTTGGTGGAACCATTTAATGGTTTGCTGACTTTCTTCATTTTTCTTGCCTACTATCTCAGAAGTTTTCTATATAAAGGCATGTTATTTGCCTTCCTTCATCACTAAGGCACATGCTCGACCTTCAACTTTCTTCTCCTGCTTTCAAGATTTTTTTTTTTTTTTTAATATGTGCTATGAGACCTTTTCCCTAACAATTTTTTTGTTGCTTGCTTTTGTTTTGCAGCCTTGATCTTTAAGCTTTGACATCAAACTTTACATTAGCATTCTCATAGAAGTGTTTGCATTCATTTAGTGGCTTTATATTTCATTAATAGCAACGTTCTTGCAGTGATGTATGCCTTCATGTTGTTATATTCTTTTCCTGCAACAACAATCTTTTAGTAATATTCTTCTTTGCAACGACGTTTTCATGAGGATATTCAGCAAGTAACAATGCTATCGCCGGTACTTGTCTTTGAAGTTGTATTGCCTCTGGTGTTGGCAATGAAGCAATACTAGTACTGGTCGTTAATGAAACTATGCTAGCACTTATTTTTGCATGAACGTGTTCCACACTTGTCTTTGTCATGAAGCTACGTCAACTCTTGCATTTGCATTAAAGCATCACCTATTACTTTGTCTACTGAAGCAAATTTGCACTTGTCTTTTTTAATGAAGCCTTTTCAACATGAAGCCACATCAACATTTCACTCGCATTGCAGCCGCATCAACACTTCATTTGCATGGAAATTGTGCCAACATCCATCTTTGCCTTGAAGCAATATTTGCACTTATGAAGTCGCACCATAATTTGCACTGAAGCCGTGTCAACATTCATCTTTGCCATGCAGCCACGTCAACACTTCAATTGCATTGAAGTCGTGCCAATATTCATCTTTGCTATGAAGCCATGACAACACTCCACCTTAGCACTTGCACTCGCATTAAAGTTGCACCAATCTTCAGAGGCAACATAGCCTAGACATCGAGGGTGCATAGCACTGTAGCCAGACATCAAGATTTTAGAGATGCCAACAAGACTTTTAAAGATGCAAGGAGATCCTATCAAGATTTTGAAGATGCAAGGAAATGCCAACAAAACCTTGAAGTTTCAAGAAGCTCCCATCAAGACTTTAAGGATGTAAAGAGATGCTGACAAAACCTTGAAGATGTGAGGAGAATGCTGCCAAGACTTTGACATTGCACGAACATGCTCTTAGAGGAGAGATGATGCAACACCAACTTCAGATATTGGAGGAAGGTGACGTTGTCCAGATTTCAGAGGCGTGATGTGAAACAGCATCACTCAGAAGGGAGATGACGTGGTTTAAATTTCAGAGTTGTAAAGTGGCACAACTTAAAAGAGAGACGATGTAGCTTAGACTTGCAAGGTACAAAAAGATGCCCCTAAGAGATAAGTAATGCAAAGCATACTTTAAAGACGTGGGAGAATGTCCACAGAAGAGAGGCAATGCCATGAAGACTTCATTTCTTGCAAAAGTGGTTGAAGATTTTATTTTGCTCCACAACCAAGAATCAACTTATGTTCATCATCATTTCAAGGATAGCTAAGCAACGTCAACTCCTTGCAGTCTTCATCTTCGACTACAACGATCTTTGATCATCCTATTGAGCAACTGACTACCTTTAAGCAATGCCTTACCAACCAAAGGGACTTTAAAAGCATATTGACAACCGTTGCAAAACTCTTCAAGTCAGACTGACAATCCTTCTTCTTTTCATGTGACTGAACTTAGTGACAAGCACGAAACTGCCTTTGTACCCCGGAGAGGGATCAGGTCTGAACTCAGCAAAAGATACTAAGTTGCCTAATTACCCTCGAGAGAGATCAAGTCATTACGTAGTTCAAATGGTTTCTTTTTTTTTTTTTTTGCAAAAAGGAGGGCTCAGTGTGCAATAGTGGGTATCACCACTAATCGAACCCGATACCTCTTAAGGTCGACTTGGGCATCCAACCACTACGCCACACTAGCAATTGGTGACATAGAGTGGGATTAATTTCTCCTTATTGGTACGCTTTCAGAAGTAATGGGAAGACATCATGTACTCTTGCCGCATTACAGTGGGCAGTTTTAACTCTTACCAAGGAGCAATCCTTGATTTTTAAGCACAGAAGTGTTTGAGGAATTTTCCATTGATGGGGCCGATCCTTACGCTATCATTGTCAACCAATTTGTAAGTTTCGTTGGTGTTTGCCCCCTGCTTGAGAGTTGGAAATACATCACAAACAACGGTCACATGATTTGACCCGACAATTTCATTGAAGTCTAGATCAATCTTGTTTTCTTTGGCAAGTTTCATGATTTGTTCTTTGAAGACGAAGCATTTTTGAATTGGGTGGCCAATGATGCGATGATATTTGCAGTAGTTAGGGTCATCAACTTTCCCTATGTCTTCCGGCCGCTTGCATTCTGGCAATTCAATCAGCTTTAATTGCAATAGTTGTTCTAAGATGTTTGGTACATCTTCATCAAGGAACGGATATGCTTTTTGCTCAAGTTCTTTAAAAGTTAGGCGACGCACTTCGTTCTTTTGCCATCCTTCAAGCTATTTTTCATTTGCTTTCGCTCCTCTTCTTGGAACCTTGACTTCGACAGTGTTAACAACCATTGGGTCTTTGAGATTGACTTTTGCATTCCTATCATTCTTCCTTACTTCCTTTTTGCTTTCCTCAAGTATGGGAGGATTTGTACTTCCATGGCTAGCAATACTTAACTCTATATCATGTGCACGAGTTGCTAACTCTTCAAATGTTCGAGGCATTATCTCTTGGAGGATGTAAAAAAGTCCCCAATGCATGCCTTGGATGCACATCTCTATAGCAAAAATTTCAGAAAGTTGATCCTTGCAATCCAAGCTCAAAAAACGCCATCGATTGATATAATCGACCACCGACTCATCTTCCCATTGCTTGGTATTAGTAAGCTCTTTCATGCTCACTATACGACGCGTGCTATAGAATCGATCAAGAAACTCTCTTTCGAGTTGTTGCCAGCTATCGATTAACTCGGGTTCTAAGTCTGTATACTAATCAAAGGCATTTCCCTTGAGCGAACGGACAAATTGCTTTACAAGTAGGCCTCCTTGAGTCCCTACGTTCTCACAAATTTCTACAAAGTGAACAACGTGTTGCTTAGGATTTCCATTGCCATCAAACTGCAAGAACTTGGGGGGTTAATACCCATTTGGCATCCTCATGTTGTTGATGCGCTTTGTGTAGGGTTTTGAATATGTGAGAGAACTTGTAAAAGAACCTCTATATTGTTCTCGGATGGTATTTGTTATCATGTCTTATAATTGTTAGACTGACAACGAAGCAACCGAAGTAGATTGTTCTCGTCGAGGAGTGTTTTCAATTTCTCTCCCTTTGTCATCCTTTGCGGATGTGAATTTATGACCATGGCTTGATTCACCAAGATCTTGTACTTCGAGTTTATTTATTAAAGTTGCAATTTTGAGGTCCTTATCTTCAAGTGCTTTTGTGAGAAGGACAACCATTTGCTCCATTTCAGCCATCTTTTCTTCCACGGTAGATGTGTTAGTCATCATGACTGACACAACTTCCCAAGATGATGGAGAAGGAAGTGAATTGAAGTGAGCACGTGAAATCTCATCTTTTGGGTTCCCTTTCGTGGGAGAGAAATCATGCGACCATCTTCTTATGAAGGAAGAAGGGGATTTGCCCCCATACTTGAGGTGTTCCAAGGTGCAAGTGTCCTTGTTGATGACCTTGTTTCTTGTGAGAGGGTCTAAGGAGATGATTTTCTGAACCTTGGCTTCCTTAGTTGATTGTTTGCTTTGGGTTGGCTACAATTGATTACACCAATGTAGTTGTTGGTTGTAGCTGTACCAAGTTTAGTTGAAGTAGCTGTTAAAGCTTGGATGTTCTTGCTAGAGGCCATTGAAGTTGGTAGCAAGATGATGATGATGATTTCTTTGAAGGAGAATAGGATGAGAGGCAGAGAGGTCCCACTGGGCGTGCCAGAATTTGGGGACGACTAAATTTCTCGGTTCGAAATGAATCAAACAAGTAAAATAATTTCACAAATGCGAATTTGTATTGATGATTGTGTGGTACAATTCTCTGTGATTACAAAAGAGTGATCCTCTAATTCGATCTCCTTGAAAGATTTGTTGATTGGAGTTGTGGTAATGTGATTTTGATTTAAACACCAAATATCCTTCAATTTGGTTGAGGGATGGATCGAAGATTGTTGAAACGGAATTACAATGAATCTTTGGCTATGAGCTTGTTAGAAATCCTTTGTTCTTCACGTTCTTCATGTGTTCTTCGTGTTCTTGGTGTGTTCTTTGTCTTCGAAGGTTTGTGGTGGAAGTTCTTCGGTGCTTTAGAGGCTTGAATCCATAGAGATTCGCTGATTTGTGATTTGTTGAGGTTTCTGGAGGCTTTTGAGCTTGATTCCAGTGAGCTTTGAAATCTAGAAATATGATTTGAATGATTTCTCTTTGAATGTTCTTCGTATTTGAAGGTTTGTGATAGAAGTTCTTCGGTGCTTTAGAAACTTGAATCCGTAGAGCTTCGTTGATTTGTGCTTATTGAGGTTTCTGGAGGCTTTTAAGCTTGATTCCAGTGAACTTTGAGATCTAGGCAGGTAGTTTGGATGATCCTGCTTCGAATGTTCTTCATATTTGAAGGTTGAAGTTCTTGAAGTTGCTGGAGGCTTCAGGGCTTGATTCCAGCAGAGCTTCTTGACTTCTGAATCTTCTCTAATGCTGCTTGTGCTTCAGATGGCTTGGTATCCTCTTTCCAGCTCCCTGAAATGCCTTAGGAAGGCTTCTATTTATAGGAGTTTGGAGGTGGGTGAGCGACACGTGGCAGAGTCTGATTGGTGACACATGTCACAGCTTGATTGGTCCGCTTATGTCATCGCTTATACATGCGAGACTGATTATGTCATCGCTTACACGTGCGAGACTGCTTATGTCATCGCTTACACGTGCGATGTTGCTTATGTCATCGCTTGCATGCGTTGATGCGTGATTGGTTCTTGCATGACACTTGGCAAATTTCGGTTGGTTTCTGAGTAATGATAGTAAAACCTAGCAGCAGTACGTGGCGCTTTGTAATTGGCTATATTTTGTAGACTTGGTAGTGTGACGTGTCAGCTTGTGATAGGTCGAGAATTTTCCCTCTCTACACCATGGATGTGTATTTGGACCTTCTTTTCTTCTAACCCTAGACATATAAAAAGATTGTTTTAAGGGCTGTCAAAGAGTTCACAAGTTGCACAAGTATTGGGAAAACTCTGTTCAAGCAAATTGTGATCGAAGACAAAGTTATGCCCTAGTTCATCTCTTTTGAAAAAGTTGTTGTGTATGTGCACCTTTGGGTTTTGTGACCAAGTATCTTCTTGATCTTCATCGTGGATGAACTGAAGAACTTTGCAGCCAACAACTCTTTCTAGCTGATGATTAAGTCGCATACTGGGATCCACGCAATTGGTTTGTCACATGCTTGGGAGTCGTGCATCAAAAACGGAAATTGTCACTACAGAACAAGTCCAATTGAGTATTGGGGTAAGGGTTCAACTGTAAGTTGGTAAGGTACTTGGAATTCCTTTACTTGTAACTGTTTGTTGTGATAATAGTGGAGTTTCGAGAGCGGTGACCTGAAAATACCCGATGGGATTTTTACCGTCAAGCTTTCCCCATTCGTAAACAAATCACCGTGTTATTTATTTTTCGTTGCATAATTAGTTTATTGGTGATTTGTTTGTGCTACCACGCGTTTGCATGTTAAATTGATTAATTAATAATTTGGTTAATTAATTAATTTAATCACAATGGGTCAATACGTTTGTGGCCTATCAGGTATAATCAGGGATAATGAAGGAAAATGGGTGAGAGGTTTCTCAAGCTCGATTGGATATGCTACTAGCATAGTGGCAAAGGTTTGGGCTTTGAGGGATGGTCTAAAACTAGCTTCTAGCATTGGAATTCAAAATTTGGTTGTAGAGCTAGATGCGAAAGTAATTGTGGAACTGCTAAGTCTAACAATTGCACTAACAGAATCTTTTCTCCTATTATTGATGATTGCAGATTATTGCTGGACAGGTTCCATCAAGTGCGCATTGAGCATGTGTATCGGGAAGGGTGCCATTATATCGGAGAGTTTTGTTGTCTTTACATTCCCTCCGAGCCCTGATATTTTTGTCTATTGTAAATCTGGATGTTTCTGATATGTATTATGTGAGACTCATGAATGCTGACCTTGCCACTGTGGCGAGGCTGTGACAGTGCTCTGTATTTTTTTTTTTTTTTTTTTTAATGAGAAAACATGAACTATTCATTCAAAAGAAAAAGAGCCACAACAGAGAGAGCACAAACACCAGTAGGGGAAAACAAAACAACAAACAGCCACACACCACCATCCTCAATGATTACATGCTCCACAAAATCCAAGTGGTTCAGTGCATCTGTTCAGTGCTCTGTTGTTTTGTTGTTTGTTTTTACTTTTTAATGAAAATCCCTTTTAACCAAAAAAGAAAAGAAAAGAAATATAAAACTGGGGGAACCACAAAATTATGAGTGGAGGAGTATACATCATAGCAGGGAAAAAACAGTAATTCACAAGACACATCATCGCGAGAAACTCCAAACGACATTTCGCATCACAAGAAAACACAATAATAAATGGACAAGAAAGAATGTAAGACTAACCCGATAGCTTCGTGGCCGAGAATCCTTGGGAAGATTCCAGGAAAATCCTTCAAACATAAAACAAAAATTGGCATATATTTTATGAACCAAATTTCAAGAAGTTATGAAAGGTAGAAATAAAAGTATGAGAGTTTTCAGAGTCAATATGGTTAAACCTTCAATTTCCAGAAAGTGATATCACTGTGGCAGAGAGAGGTGCATATGATTCGAATCCGAACCTCATGAGGCATCGGAGGTGCAACCATGACCTCCTCTATCACTAGTGGCTCACCTGGTTTGCGACTAACCGCAGCTACAACAATACAATACAAAAATCAACAACAACAGTAATAAGTCACTTTCAGACACTATTCCAAGAGAGACAATAAGTGAAACGACTTTTCACCGTAGAAAGAATATGGAGACTAGAAAAGCAACACAACAAAAAAACAAAACAGTTTTTACGCACCTCTGCATCGAATGGGGTTCCCTCTGGTTTCACTAGAAGATTTCTCATCCATGGCGGCCGAAACTCCACACAGTCTAATGACTCTAATCTCTCTCTGCCGCTGGCTTGTTCTCTCTTACAATGTGGAACTAGGTCCTCATAGTGGTTGGCACCAACCTGGTGGTATTGCGTTAATTTATAGGGGCCAATGAGACACAAATGAACCGCTTTTTTTTTTTTTTTTTGGAATGCATTTTAAAATAAACAGTGTTTATTAAACGCCCTCTATTATGCCATTATACAAATAGTCTGGTTAACGTGTGGCCTAAAGACACACATTAAGGGCCCGTTTGATTTGTGTTTTCAAACAATATTTTTTAGTTTTTAAACAGCATTTTATGCATTTCAACACACTTTTTCACCTACACGTATTTCAAAAAATTATAAACAATAATTTTCAAACTACTCTACCAAACACCCCCTAAACCTTTTATTTTTAAAAATATGTTTTCAAAAATTAAAAAAACTATCATTATTTTTTTAATTTTCAAAAAAAAATTTCCAAAATTCTTACGCAAAATAATAAGGTGTGTTCTCGTATTTTTCTTTTTGAAATTTGTAAAAAGTCAGAAAAATATAACGGATACGGATCCTGAAAAGTCGAACCTTTTTGTTTTTTATTTTTTATTTTTTATTATCTTTTAAAGATATGTAGAGGAGCCCTCGAAGTTGAAGTCTTGAAAGTTGAAACTGTGCCGCCTTGACTCAACTGGCTAATGAATGCGACCCTATTGATAGAAACTTTCCATCTAAAGCCATTATCTCAAATACGTGTACGTTTGGGTAGCAGATTTTTGCGTGCGTTTGTGTTTGCGATTGTGTTTGTGTTGCGTATTAGGGTGGAAAATATCTATTTTTCAGAAATATTATTTTTTGAAAAAGGAAAATATTTTCAAGTGTTTGGCAATATTATTCAAATTTTCCTAGAAAATGTTTTCATGTGTTTGGTTGCATTTGAAAATGCTATTTTCTTACTACTTTCTCACATTTTCTCATCCATTTTCTCAGTTACCAAACAAATTTTATAATAGAAAATTTTAACATATAAACTTAAAAAAATAAAAATCACAATAACACGATCAAATCCACCATTCGGCCAAACTAAGAGAGCGAGGAAGAGAGATCCATTCGATCAAATCCACCGTTCGGCCAAACTGAGAAAGCGAGGAAGAGGGATTGGTGGTGATGCGAAGGCGAAGTTGAAAATCGGTCTTCGGTGGTGATCTGGGCTCTGGGTTCGCCGGCGAAGTCGAAGATTGGTTCGTGGCATGAAGGCGAAGTCAAAGGCTTGTGGGTTCGTGGGTTCGTGCCGCCAGCGAAGTCGAAGGCTCGTGGGTTCGTCAGTTCGTTACGCCGGCGAAGTCGAAGGCTCGTGGGCGCCAGCGATGGGCTGTGGTGGTGGATCGGAGCTCGGTTTGGTTCGTTCTCTCTCTCTCTCTCTCTCTCTCTCTGCGCAAATGAGGCTTTTTTCCGGAAATGGTTTGAAGGGAAAATGAGATAGTAAAACCATTTTCGGGTCAAATGAGTAAATTTGGTCAAACTAAAGCATATTTTCCGGAAATTAAAATTTTTCTTGACTTCCAAACACTAAGGTCAGATGGTAAATGATTTCCTAAAATCATTTACCACCAAAACAAACGGACCCTTAGTTTGCGTTTCACTTGGCCAGCTTCATTGCATTGTTTATAGACCAGTGAAGTGATAGTGATAAAAAATGGGTGGCATTGTTCTCATGGCCCTGTTTCACAATAAAAAAAATATTTTGATACAATATTTTCAATAATAAATTTTTAGTTTTCAGTAAATAAGCGGTATCCAAATACATATCTAATTTTATAATTTGTTAAAATAATTGAGGGTCTGTTTGGATGCCGCTTA
The DNA here is from genome assembly GCF_002906115.3 of Quercus suber. Taxonomy (NCBI): domain Eukaryota; kingdom Viridiplantae; phylum Streptophyta; class Magnoliopsida; order Fagales; family Fagaceae; genus Quercus; species Quercus suber. The sequence continues at coordinate 409 of NW_027069701.1, read as the reverse complement.
TTGCTGAAAACTGAAAACTTATTAATGAAAACACTGTAGTAAAATAATTTTTAAACTATAAATAGTGCCCGTAGAACCCAGTTTTAAAGTTACATTTGCTAAATTCCGTACTTACGAGTCTCATGAATAATGCACGGGACCTAGGGAAAAACGCAAACGCCAACCGCATTTGCTATCCAAACTCACACTAATTGAGAGTAATAAAAAAAAATGGTTTTCTTAGGCAATTTCTTAATAAGATATTTTTAAAAAGTTTTAAGATTTTTATGAAAAATATAAAAAGTTGTCAAAAAAAATCAATTACTTTTTTATATTTTCATACAAATTTTAAAAAATATTCCCTAAACCAATGCTCATGAACATATGTAAACCTTTTTCCGTTAAAAAAAAAAGTCTAAGTAATGAATGC